>NW_022589745.1:875748-910938 GCF_004348235.1 Phoca vitulina | reverse complement strand
GGGGGGTGTCCTGACGGGGAGGGGCCGCTAGTGGGCAGGTGGGGGGTTCCCCAAGAAGAAGTAGCACAGAGAGCAGAGGGAACATTTGTGTGAAGGGAGCAGGGGCATCTTGTTTGTATTTCTGGGCCGTTTACCCCCCAGCATGATTGGACCCCCATAAACAAATGACCAAGCTCCGCATGTCACACCTTTGGGTCTCATGTGGGGCCAACAGTTAATTCTAAGACCAGCGGAGGAGGGTCGGGGCCACCAGCTTCAGTGTCAGCTCTGGCTGTAACCCGCCCGACGGCCCCGGGGTTCCAGAAAACAACGGGGCAACATCACCTGCAGATGTGGGTCCCGGGGGATTGTCGGGGTCAGCGGGTTTGTGGTCGAAGGCAGACACACCCAGGGAGGATCTGGTCTGGACCCTCCCGGGATTCCTCCCAAGCGGTCCGCCCAGGCGTGGCTAGTTGTCTTCAGTGGGTGCAGATCCAGGCCTCCGTTCACGCCCGTGGCTCGGACACGGTAGGAAGGCGGCTGCTCGGGGCTCCCTGATCACGCGTGAATGTGTCGGCACGTGTCTAGAAGTGTGGCCCAGGAGCCCACCCTCGGTTTTATCCACAACATTAAACAAAAGTGCTGGAGCAGGGGAACGACAGATCTCACAGCTCGTTTACAGGTATCACTTCAGGTGTGCAGAGAAGGTAAACTCCCCGGGCTGAATGACCGCCAACCTGTAAGCCCGGGAGCTGCAGGGTTTCGGGGGAAATGCTCTCGTCTGGAAGCCGCTGGGCTGTGGCCGGATTCTCCTGGGGAAGCGGCTTGGTGTGGCACATGGACTGCACTGAAGTTAGGACGCCCCACACGGAAACCCCAATGCCTGGCTTCTCTTTAGAAGGTCTTAGAGCACAAGGGGGCCGACATGGGGGCGGCAGGTTGCAAGCTTGCGGGCCCCGGGCTGTGTATGCAGCCGCCTGAACCCCGACCTTCAGAAAACCAGCCAGTGACCTTGAGGATTAGTGAAAATGCTCATTCTAGTTGATTACTTGCTTTGTGAGTGAATTTGACCGGTCCTTCCGAATTGTTTGCACGCCGGGTTGGCTGAGCCCTGCTGGGCCATCCTGCCGACGGACCTCCGCGGGGAGTCTGGGCTCTAGAGCCCTCCCTGCCCCAGGCAGGGACGTGGCCCTCGTGGATACAGAGCAGCCGGTCTTCCACGCGGCACGGCCTGACACCCGGCCGGCTGCACTCCCGCACCGCAGGCTCGGCAGCCTCCAGGGCAACGCCTGGGTGGACGTGATGGGGCCAGGGCCCCGGTCGGATGCTGAGCGCCGGCCGCCGGTCCGAGGGCCAGCAGGTCCCGTGCGGGCTGTGGGCCGACCAGGCCTCCCTGGCGTCCGTGGGCAGGAAGGCAGCTGGTGGAGGAGTGCAGCCCCAGCAGGGGAGGGCGCCACATGCAGCTGGCCGCCCCCACTGTCCCGCACGCCCTGCCGCACAACCCCATCCTTGGGCCCCAGATCCCCACTTTCTCTTGGGGCTTCCCCGGTTCTGTGTCCTGACGAAGAGCTTTCATGGCCTGGCCCTCGATGTCTCCCAGCCCGGTGACAAACTCCCAGGCCCAGGGCCCCAGCTACTCACCTTGCCTCCGGCAGAGCCGCGTCCAAGTTGTGGGATAATCCACTCTGCCGTTGCGCGAGACGCTGTGTGCCGACGGAGCGAAGTCACGGATGAGGGGCCTGCAGAGACACCGAGGGCCCCTTTGTGTGGCGTCGCCGTCTTTGTGGCCGCGGGTCCTCACCCACAGGCTGCTTCTATGCAGCCGACATACGAGTATTGGATCACTTCTTGAATTTTCGGGATCAAACCAAACAGATAAACCTGCGTGAGAAATTTGTATTGTCATGTAGTTGGGGGTTACTTTTCTTCATAACGACAGTGGGCATCGTGTCCGTGGTAACGGGTGGAAGAGAAGGCGTGTTCAGTGCAGTGGACATGGGGTTGGTCCCCAGACTGTCGGAAGGACGAGCGTGTCCATCCCTGGTTGGGGCGTGCGGGCTGGAGGTTCTGTATGAAATCCTTCTGTCAGACAGGTTTATAGACAGAATTTTGCTTTTTACGCACCCATCCTGCTAATTTGCACAGCTGCAGACTCTTCCCAATGACCGCGATGTGCATGTTGAAATCAGTTCATCTCTTTGCAGAGACACTGGGTCTGGGGGAGGGTGGGGGCTCGGGCGTCCCGGGGCCCCTCCTGGTGTCTGTCCTGGTAAGTTTTGTGCCCAGCACAGCCGCCCGTGCACACAGTACTGTCTGTAGGTGACAATGTCACGGCGTCGTTCGCTGGGATTCCCCAAACCCAAGGGGCCATGAGCCCATCGAGCCAGGCCGTTACCCCACGGCAGGAAGGGGAGGCTGCAGAGTCCCCGGCACGCGGCCCCCGAAGGCTCCCCAGCTGGGCAGCAGGTGGAGGGAAGTCCAGTGATGCGTCCGACTTCAGACGGCAGCTTTGAGGTATCTTCACTTTCCTTTTGGCTCAGTGCCCCCTGAGGTCCCCGAGCTGGGCCGGCCCTCCTCGGTAGTATGGGGCTCGGAGAGGTGACCAGACCAGGGAACGCCTTGCACGGGGCACCTAGGACACCTCGCTCAGATTCTGCGCGGGACCCCCCCCCGACCGAGGGACCGCCCCCCCCAGTGGACTCGGAGTGCCCCCAGCTGTCCAGCGCCTCCTGCCCCTGGGCTGTAAATAGGGACGGTCTGCTTTCCTCGTTGCATAGTTTCCATCTTCCTGGGAACGGCCTGTCTCTGCAGCGTGAGCACAGGGACTGGACACCACCCAGCTCCTCGGCGCGGCCCCTCATCCTCCTCCTGCAGCGGGGGCCGCATGCAAGCCCCGCCCGTCGCTGCCTGAGCCCAAGGCCCCCGGCCCCCCCTGGGCAGGATGCCTCGCAGCCCCGAGGGGGGGCCGGGTCTGGGAATTCCGGGGGAGCACGTGTGCCTGTGTGAAGAGCAGACGCCAACACTGGTTTTTCGTGCTCATTTTGGCTGGTCCGTGCGGGTCGGAGCAGAGCCTTACGGTGCGGTGTTCACTTGTGTGCTCTTCGCTCCCGGCGAACGTTGATGGAGCCCCGCGAGGCCCTGGCGCCGAAGGGCACTGTCCCTCCCCACCGATGAGCACAGACCCCGCGGGCAGTGAGCTGGTGCCCAGGGGCCTGGGGACAAGGGTCTCCCCTGGGGGAGGGGCTGTACCAGCTCCCTGGTGCGGGGGCTGGGCTGAGGCCGGGGAGAGGGGCCTGCTGGGGGCGGGGCCGGGAACGGAGCTTCCGGGGGGGGGCACAGAAGAGGGGCCGGCTGGGCGTGGGGGTGAGGCTGGCCTAGAAGAACCCCCATTAGGGTTGAGGCAACGAGGGCGGTGGGAGGGGCAGGTCTGTGGCCTCCCCAGCCACTGAGCCCCTTCCCATTGGCGTCAGCTCCCCATCAAGGGGCTGTGGGGTCTGTCCATGGGGTGGCCCTCAGTCCCCCCAGACTGACCACACGGCTCACCGGGCAGCAGGGATGGTCTGGGAACGCGGGGAGAGCCCCGTCCCCCCGCAACTCACGGCACCATCAGTAGGACTGATTTTTTTACTTCAACCCCTGGTTTTTTTGAGGAAAGACAAAGCACGTGACATAAAGCTGCCATCGGGGGTTTATGTAGAAGCACATGGTGGGGCATTCGTCCTGGTAGCAATGACCTGAGGGGGTCCACGTGCTGGGCAGGAGCCCGGTTAGTAAGGCAGCGAGGCAGTTCAGTCGGTGTTCGTGCTGGCCGCCGAGCACGGGCCCCACAAAGCGTTTCTGGTTCACGTTTAGTTGAGGACGGAGCACGAGTAAGCAGGGGCTGTTAGCCGTAGAGCAGGACCTTCCGAAGGTGTGGTCTGCCCGAGCTGTGCGTGGACAGGACAGTGAGCTCGTGCTCTGCACCCGCCCCACGGATACGCTGCAGACCAAGGGTGGGCGCGGGGCCAGCCTCCTGTCCTCATGGACTCACGATCCTGGGAAGACGTCACCACTAACATAGTAATACGAATAAGCGGATCGGAAGGAAAGGGTTCATGAGACAGTGGAGTGGCGGGAACAGGAGGACGGTCCTGCAGCGGGACAAGCGTGGCACGTGGGAGGAAGGGCCAGCAGGCCCCCGTGTCTGAATAAGACAGGGCCCGGGACAGGCCTGGGGGCCGGCAGAGCATGCAGGCCCTTGGATGCCGTGCCAAGGGTCTCAGACTCTTCAGAGCAGAGGGGGCTACTAAGGAGGCGCGGTGGCCTGAATGGTGCCTCCCAAATCCACGTCCCCCTGGACCTTATTAGTGACTTCATTAGCAAAAAGGGTCTTTGCAGATGTAATTAAGGGAAGGATAGGATGCAGTTCTACTACATTGGGATGGCCCTAAATCTGACAGCATCCTTATGAGGCAGAAGAGGACAGACAGAGACGCAGGGAGGAGGCCACATGCAGGCAGAGGACGCGACCACAAGCCCAGGAAGGACGGACGTGGCCCTGCCCTGCCCTGCCCACACCTTGATTTTGGACTTCCAGCTTCCAGAGCGCGAGAGGATAAGTTCCTCTTGTTTAAAGCCACCTAGTTTGTGATCATCTGCTGTAGCAGCCGTGGGAAACAATACAGGTTGTAAAAAGGAGAAGTGATTTCACGTATCAAAGGCAAGAAGACACAGACCCAGAGCTCCAGCCCACGTTCTGGTGGTCTGTACCCCTCGTGCCTCGGTGTCCCTGAACGGTCCAGCCCGCCCACCACCTGCCTTCGTCACTGGTGTCCCTCCCGTCTTCCCAGGAAGCAGCTGGGGTCCCCCAGTTGTCCCTGAGGGTCTCTGCGTGACAAAGTGGAGACAGGGAGTTTCTATGCTGATCACCCCGAGGCTCTGGACACACTGACTTCTCTCTGTGGGCCGGGTTGGCTTTCAGAGACTGTGACACATGGGGACCGGTCAGTTTTGTTTCTAAGATCCAAAAATGGTCGCAGTTTTTAAGTTCTGTTTAAGTTTTAATGTTTTCTCTGTAGTAAAATAGTAATTTTAATATATGGTTGTTGGTAAGTTTTTTATTGTTTCTCAATAAAATGTTGACAACTTGGGGCACCTGGGTGGCTCGGTCAGTTGAACATCGACTCTTGATCTCAGCTCAGGTCTTGATCTCAGGGTCGTGAGTTTGAGCCCCACATCGGGCTCCTCACTGGGCATGCAGCCTGCTTAAAAAAAAAAAAAAATGGTGACAACACAAAGCTAACCACTTGGCGCAAAGTAAATCTACCAAATCTACCCTCACCCCAGTGTCTTCCGTCCTGGACCTCGGGCTCTGGTCCAGCCTGGGCACCTGGCTCCTCGGATCCTCGGGTATTTCCAGCACTTTCTGCAAGCATTTCTGAGGCACCAACTCAAGAGACTTCCTTTTCTCCTTCTTCACTGAAACGGCCAGCACGCGTAGAGGAAACCCGACATTTGCGTTGAGTTTCCTTCTAAGAGCAGCTTGCACGACTTTCAGCAGGGCATCTATTTGGGTTCACTTTCTCCTCATGTGAAATGGGGGAAGATAGTACCTTCCTCATTAAGCGAGACAACATTAGGTGTTGGTTCGCCCCTTGGCTTGCAGTTGGGCAATGGACGGTGGGGACACAGCCCGTGGTGTCAGGGGTCCGACCTCGGCTTCCCTCTCCACTGGCTTAGCCTCTCCGGCTCCACTGGAACATGACTCCTGGTGGGCGTCCGGGGCGCGTCACCTGCTCCACCCACGAAGAGCCCAGCGGCCCCAGGTGCAGGCCCTGTGGACAGTCCCCAGGGAAAGTGGCCGCTGGCTGGGTGGGGTCAGTCACTTTTGGGGTCTCTAGGAATACAGCAGGTGTTAGCAAACCCACGCCTGGAGCCAGAGGAGGCCCGTTTCTCACAGCGCGAGAGGCTGCCAGGGGGCTGGTCAGGCTCGGCGAGCTGGGGCCCCGGGGGACGTGCAGGGGGGCCGGCCCCGGCCTGGTCCCACCACGGCTGCGTCTCAAGGGTTGTGGCGTCTATAAATCCCACGCATTTAGCCACATCGCATGCGACTTGCAGGAAAGCTACAGGAACAACATACGACATTTGTGAAGCACCAGGGTCACTGCTGGCCACGTGGACTTCACGCATTTGTTACGTTATTTTACCCTGAACCTTTTTCGTTTTCATCTTCTGCTGCCTTTAACATGACATCTGCCCTGTGGTCCATCTCCAGTGACTCTGACCCAACTGAAAGGTGTTTCCTCCAGATTTGCCCGGAGTTTCCTGCCTGGAAATCTGATTTCCTGGAATTATTACTAAGTATTCCTCAGTGATCTGAACTGTCCATAAACCAGGAGTCGATGTCTCCGTTCCCATCAGGTTCTAGGCCCTTCCAGCCAAGGCACCGCTGCTGTTAGGAAGCCTTGCATTTGCGTCCTGGGAAGTGTTTGTTTGGTGACATCTGGAGCAATTTGGGCTTAAAATTAATCCTGAAACCACCCACATGGGCTGTTTGCGCCAGTTTCTAGGTGCTTCTGCACGCATCGGGGGCGTCTCCCTCCCTCCCCAGATGTGTCTCCAGTCGCTATTGCTCTCCCAGGCCTGAGGCCCCATCTGTCGGGACGCAGCAGGAATTTCTGGGGACCAGATGAGAGGTTGCTGCCGTCTCGTGCCATGGCCGCCCTCACACAAGCAGGCCAGGCCGGTTTCTTATCGACCGTGCGCAGTGTCCGCACATCCTGAGGCTCCCTGACTGACCAGCCAGCGGGGCCTTGGCTCCGTGTGGCGCCGGCCAAAACCCCGTTTCCCTGTGGGGAGCGGAGGCGGGAATACAGGAACAGCCACTCGGATGGCCCCCCAGGCGTTTCTCCAGCCCAGGCCCCTCCCCTGAGCTCAGGTCCAGCCGCACATGCCACCCCCCGGAGAGCCCAGCCACGGACAGCGTCCCTCCCCAGCCACAGGGCCACCTTTCTGTGACCCGCTGCCCACACAGAATTCAGGAGTGAGGCTCCAGCATTCGTGGGGTTAACGTTTGATTCCGGGGCGGCAAGTGGACGGGGCTGGAAGCCGCTGGGCTGTGGCCGGATTCTCCTGGGGAAGCGGCTCGGTGTGGCACGTGGACTGCACTCCTTCTGACTCTCATGCACTGAGGCCAGTTGTTGTCTGCACACTTGGTCCACCGGAGTGACCACCACCACCTGGGGACCACTGTGCACGGTCGTCCAACTCTCCTCCCTCGCTTTCTGTCTTAAAGAAAACTCTGGACCTATGAAGCATCTCTAAGGTGTCGCTAACTATTCCATTAAATCCCTTTATTTAAATTGTATCGTGCAATGTCCCAGGTTCTTAGGGGTGCACAGGTGTAGTCCTGAGCCTGGAGCTCACCGCACACGGGGGCAGTGTCCGTCGTCCCCAGGTCCCGGCGGTCTCTCCATGGCGCGTGACCTCAGTGACCCCTCGCGCCGTGGGAGGCTGCTTCACGCTCACACAGGTGCCCACAGCCTGTGTGTCCGAGCGAGCACCAGCGAGGATCCCCGTTGGGGCGCTGGGGGCGCCGGGTGATGCCGTTCACTTGTTGTGAGAGAAGCACGTGGGGCGGGGTCACAGCCCCCTGACCTGCCCCTCCCTCCGTCCTGCCTCCGGTGAGCTTCGCGAATCGGCCTCCCACGGGACAGGCTCACCTCCCTGATGTCCAGCACGCCCTTCCCTTTCTAACATTCTGAATCCCATGTAGTCCATGCCCGTCCTGCGTCCGCCTTCCTGCCCTTCTAGGGCCATGTCTCTGTTGCAAGCTGGCTGTGATTATATATGTTCTGTTTCTCAGAATTTCCAAAAACCTGTGCCAATTGCTCATTTCTCAGTATTAATTCCATACAAAGTTCATAAAATTAAATCAAGCCCGCTCTGGGTCTTGTAAGCGAAGCCCATAGGAGTGAGCAACGAAGAGAGCTTAGGAAGCGTGTTGTTCCTATGATCGCGGGGAACCTCTTGTGGGGATAGTACGGGGTCACGCTGCCGAGGAGGACGCCACCCCAGGCCCTGGCTCGCTCGTGCAGACCGAGTGAAGAAACTGGAGATTTCCCCTTCCTTTGGTTACCAGGGTCACGGTGTCCTTGTCCCCAGGACCCCACTTTCCTGATCTCCGCTTGGGGTTTGTACATCAAGGCCGCACCCCATGGTGTGTGGCGGGCGACGCCAGGGTGCTTTCCTGCAGAAGGGCTGCAGCCCGTGGGTTTGTACGTGGGGCCTCGCCTCGGTCCTGCTGCTGGAAGGGACGCTTGCGTGCTGATCAGCGAACAGACTCCAGGCCGCACGGCCGCGTCACCCCCAGCTTCACAGTGGGCGCACCGAGTGGCCGTGTTCTAGAACGTCCGCGAACACAGGTCAGCCGCGCCCGGGGGAGGAAGGCCCGCCAGCCTCTGGCCACACTCATCCACAGGTTAACACAGTACCCGCTTGATGTGTGTTTCTGTTTAAAGGCTCCGTATTTAGTACAGATCACTGATTCGTTAACGTGGAACTCACGGCCAACAGCGCTCTCACCTGAAGGAAGCGCATCTAACACGTGGGTTTCTCCTGAGGCACAACACAGCCTTCCGCACCCAGAACCACCAGACCGCACCTCACCACTGGGCTTGGGGGCCATTTTAACCCGAGAAATCACCACCAACAAGCACAAAATTGCAAAAAAAAACAACCCACAAAAACCACGGCACTAAGTGGACTGTGGAAAAGGCCCTTGTTTGCAGGAGGAGCTGAAACCCAAAGGCAGAGCGTGGCCTTGTCCCCTCAGCCGGGACGCACGCACGGGCCGCCAGCGCTCCCCGCGGCTCTGTGCGTGCTCCGTGACGGTGGGCGTAGTGATGTGGGGTCACAAACTTCAGCAATGAGCAGGAGGAGGAAGGTCGGGGACGGTCATGGGGAGCGTGCGGCTGGACGGGCCCGGGACACGTCTCCCCTCAGACTCAGGAACAGCGTGTGTGTGTTGCTGTGAGGGGAAGAGCGTCTGTGAGCTCGGGGTCTGTGCGCTCGGGGTCTCAGGAAGCTCTGCTCACCCTTGGCGGACTCCCGGCCGGCCTGGCGCATCGGCAGACGGGGCACCTCACACGGGGTGTGGCTGGCGTCGGTGGGCCGACCCGATGCAGCCGGCACCGCCGAGGGACCCCGGTCCAGGAGCTGGTCTCAGCAGAGAGGCCTGGATGCCCGGGGACCCCGAGCGCGGACACAGTTGGAGCGCCGTGTGCACACACTTTGGCTGGAAGAGAGCCCGGCTCGCGGCCGTTGGAAGCTCTCCCCTCGGTGAAACCACAAACCGTAAGAGAGATTGCTCACTAACCATGTCGTCCAGAGCATTTTCAAGGGAATGTTTTCCAGTGAGGGGCTGGGGGAAGTGGATTTCTGTGCTGCAACAGAAAGCACGTGGCAGTTGAGACAACTCTGTTTTCTCAGGAAGGAGTTCTAGGGCCCAGGGCCCAGGGTGGGCGGGTTTGACGGGGTCTGTTCAGTGTCCGAGGCTCCGGGAACGAGGACGAGTGAGGAAGCACACCAGCCCGCCGGCGCCTGGAGCCTTGCACACGTGGTGGAGTGGCTCGAGCACGTGGCGCTGTCGCCGTGGCCGGGGTCATGGCCCCACGCTGAATCTGGAGGAGCCGTGTCTGCGGCCCCTGCAGGACGACCCAAATGGCCCAGGTCCCCTGGGGGCTCGGGGCGCACCTGCCTGAACTTTCCCGCAGTGACGGCACAGCTGAGCGATGGCCGCCCGTGTGTGCGCCTTCTAGCGCGTCTGGGAGCAAGCTCAGCTCCACGTGGGCCCCGCATCCTGGCTCCAGACCCTCCTGCAGGCCCACCTGCTCGCAGCAGGCGTTGGTCCTCCTTGGAAACTTCCAGAGGTTTCTGAACCGATCGGGATGAAGCTGTCCCCATTGCAGTAAGTCTCTAGGCCGAGGATGGAGCACAAAGGGAAGCGTGTCCCTGAGAGCGCACCACAGGGCTGCGCCCCACACAAGGCCGGGTGCGCCCTGGCACCACATGCCTCCTGTGTGGCTCCCCGGTCTGCCCTTTACCGCGCTCGCCTCCCGACCTCTGCCCCGTTCTGCGGTTCTCCAGGAGACCGTCTGCCTCCTGAAGCAAAATAAAGTGTTTTGTTCACCCGAATTGTCTTCTTTCATCAGGTTTAACATCCCCAGAGCTTTACCTGCTGTGGCCGGGCCCTCCCGCCTCTCCCAGGACCGAGCGGGGGCACGCGGGGCCTAGCAGGCCTGTCGCGGGAGGCCGGCTGCCGATGCTCACCTCCCACGTGGCATGTGGTTTCCTCATAAATTCAGTGACACACACCCATTCAGACCCTGATGGGTCTAGGAAGTGACACAGGTGTTTACAAACCTGGCATTTCACCCTCCTGTCCATCCAAACCCTTTGTTTTCCGGCTGCAAACCCGCATTGCCGTAGCTCCGGACTGTCCCTCCATTTCTGTGGTCCCTGCTAGCAGATGATGATTTTTAAGGAATATTTTTTCATCAAAAAATAGCCTTTTCCCCTAACAATTAGATACCCAAATGCCTGTGCCCCACAGGCGATGCTGAGCCGGCGAAGCCTCGTGAGGTCGGGGGCGTCACCGTGGACGTGGGGCCTGGTCCGTGCAGGTGCGGTGCGCCCAGGTGGCGGGAGGCGGGGCCTATAGCAGGGCCGGGAGAGCTGGGAAACGTGATGTGGGTGGGCAGGCGACCCGAGGAAAAGCACCAAGACGAGGACCTCCTCAGACCTCTTCCTCGGAGCCTCCTGCTCACGGTGAGGGACACGCGCGCTCTCTCCTCAGCTGGAGTGTAGGCAGCCCGGTCTCACGTTGCAGAGCCCCTTCCTCTCCGACCGCGTTGGGCACGCTGGGACCGAGCGGAGCGCTCACCTCTGGCCCGGGCCGGCGGAGACGCTTCTGCAGAGGACAGAGCCGCCCTGGTCCCCGCCGCACGCCCAGCGCCCTGGGGCCACCTGGCTGCCGTCGCAACCACATTCCCAGGGAGCGGGAGCCGCTCCGATGAGAGCCGCAGGCTTCCGGGCGTGACCCGGAGCGAGCTCCAGAGGCTGGAAGAGCGATTCCGTAGGTCTGTGGAAAATCTCGTGGAGCCTTCTCCACCCTCTAAGAAAATAGCTTTTCCAGCGTATGTTTTCATTTTCAGCAGGGCCAGGTTTTGGGCCGGCGTCTGCAGGCCAGCGTGGTGCCGTGAGGAGGCGCCTCGGGGCCCCCAGCGGATGCTTGCTGGAGCTCGCACACCAAGCCCAGAGGATGCTGCGCCGGCACCGTCCTCGGCCGCACACACCCCTGCACTGCGGCTCTTCATCTGAAATTTGCTGATGAGCAAACCACACTCAGAAAAGCAAAGCCTCCTGCCCAAGGCGCAAAGCCAGGACGCAGCAGCCCCACGGAATGGGGTGCTGGTCAGTGCTCACAACCAGCTCTCAGATGGGGGGTCCTGATTTGCGGCAGTTTCCGATTTCACTCTGACACCAAGCAGCTCACAGATCTGGAAAAGCAGGAGTGGGGCGAGCCAGCCTCAGCGCCCCTGCCGGGTGGAAGCCCAGCCCGGGCACAGCCCTCTGCCGTCCCAGGCACAGCCCTGGGGGCTCCCAGCTGAGGCCCAGGCGGGCGCAGATGCAAGCCCCCTGCCCCGGCCACTCTAACCCAAAGACCTCATGGGCACGCAGGTGCATGTTCTGCACCCGCTGGCGTTGGGTAATCAGGGCCACAGACACAGAACCCAGGGTGGGCGTCGTGTCTCCCGGGGACAGGGTGTGGGCCCCGTTCCGGCCACTCTGGCTTGCCAGCGCTAAGTGGGCCTGGTGGCTGGGAGAGGGCGGGAGGGGGCGGGGGAGGGAGGGAAGGAGCCTGTAGTCAGTACCCCACCCTCCATGCAAAACCCAGAGCAGCACCAAACAGGGCTGTCCCAAAGGAGAAACCTCGCCAACACTGGAAACCGGTGGAGCCCTTTCCAGGCCCCGGCGCTCTCTGCTCTGTGTCTTCAGCGAATCTGAGCACCCACCGCAGCCACGTTCCGGACACGGACTCCAAGGTGCCGCTTGGTGACCCCCGCGCTGGAGGACTGACCATCTGGACAGCAGGGGAGGCAGGCGTGCAGAGACCTGGTGCCTCAGGGAGACACAGCATCTGTAGGAAATAGAGAAGCAGCTGGGTGGGAGATTCATACGAGAAAAGGCGTGACCTGACCCTTACAGGCCATCCAGGGAACGAAGGGAAGGAGGCCACTCTGGACAGAGGGGTCCTGAGAAAAATCCCTGGTGTCCTGACCGTGAGAGGCGCTCCGTCCCGTGGGGTCCGCAGCTCCTCAGTGTGCGCGCTCCCGCCCTCGACCAGGACGCTCTTTTCCTCTGAGCAGCGGTGCATGCTGGCCGGGGTGACGGGCCCCCAGGTGGGAATGGCTCAGGAGCCACAGCGAGGGCCACGCCCGGGCAACGCCATCCAGTATTGGCGGGCGAGGGCCCAGAGCAGCCGCTGACAGGGCCTGGGGCTCTTCCTCCCGCAGGAAAGCCGTCTCCTCCGCGGGGCCAGCCTTGGGGATGACACACGCATCGCGTCGCAGCAAAAGTGAATTCAAGGTCCACTCGGTGTTGACCCATATACTCCCCGGAGTGGGCAGGCCTCAATATTGATTGCAGAACCTTCCAGAAGGGAAGGGGAGGTGTTGAGAGCAGGGCCTGGACTGACCTCACCACTTTCATCTCTGTGGGTTTGGGAAAGTCATGCCTCTTCCTGTGCCTCGGTTTCCTCTTGTGTGAACCGAGATGAAGCCGTTCCTGCCTCTGTGTGCGTTTGCTGTCCTAAGAGCGAATCACTGAACGCAAGCACGCGGCCCGCACACCTGCGCACTCCCGCCGTCGCTGTCATGTGTGAGTGAGCACAGGGCGCGGGGCGGGCAGGACCAGGGCGAGCACCGGGCGTCGTGCCCCCCATCCCCGCCTGCCCGCTCACATTAAAGACCCCGTGGGAGCGTGAGGGCCCCAAGCATCGAATCACCCCCCGTGCAGCCAGAAAGCCCGGGATGCTCTCCTCACCCGCCTCGGCACCTTCCTTCCACTGTCCCTCCCGAGGGCCGCGAGCGGCAGAGGCCCCGGGTTCCAGCACGAAGCCCCCGCCTGGGAGCAGATGGGAGTGTTTCCGGCTGCTTTGCCAGGTCTGTGGCTGGAGGAGCCAGCCACACGCCCTCCCCTCTGGCCTCCCCCGCCCTGAGCGGAAATGGCCAAGGGAGGCTGCGAACCCCTGGCGTCCTGCCCGGGCGGAGGCGGGGGAGCCCGGGGAGGCCTGGGTCGTGGGCCACGCACCGTGTGGCGGCCCCGTGCTGGGAGCATGGCCTCGCTCTGCCTCAGGGGCTCTGCAGACAGACCTCACCCTCTGGAGAGGGACAAGCACCTCTCCACGTGTGAGGGGCTCTCCTGGCTGGGTGGGAGGAAGACGATGCGTTCTCGGAAGGCCCTTCAGTGGGGGCACCTGGGCCCTGGCGACCCAGCCCGTCCTGACGGCCTCGCCTGCCCCTCCCACCTCCCCTCGGGCTCCTGATGAAAACAACTCTGATGATGATGTTTGTGGTAAAGTAGGTGCTCAGACTCCACGAGCACGTCCCATGAGAAAACATCATGTGTCTACTGGAACCGTGTGCTTCCGTGCCGGCCGGGGACTCAGTCTCGTGTGGCCACGGCTCCTGGGGGCAGGGCTGGGTGGGGCAGGAGGGGAAGGACAGCTCCCCCTGTGGCAGTTCTGGGGACACCCTGAGAGGAGGCTGAGGGGCTGTGGGCACCTCTGACACGGTCACGTCCGTTTGGTCACTGGCGGGGGACTTGGGTGACAGGTGAGCAGGAGACGTGGGAGCGGGGCTCTGAGCCTTGAGGCCAGGGCGAGGGCAGGGCGTGCAGAGAGGAGGCTGTGGGAGGGGTGGAGGCCAGCAGGGCGGGACGAGGCCCAGGGTGACGCTCCGCCCTCTCCCCTCTGCAAAGGGTCACTGTCCCCAGGGCTGGCTGAAGGCCGCCTGCCCCCAGAGTCCTGTCCTCTTCCCATGGGCAAGCTGGGCCTGTCCCCTGCTAATGGGGCCTCACTGTGGACGTGGGCTTCCGGCCTGGGATGGACAGGCCGTCCCGGATCCGAGCACCGACTCAGCCCCGGCCACAGCCCGGCCGCCAGCGCCCCTGTGGCTCCCGTCAGGGGCAGTCGTGTCCAGGGGTGCCTCCCTCCTCGGGTCCTGGCCGCCGAGCAGGGCCGGCCGGGTTTCACTAAGCAGCTCTGCCGCTCACCGCCTGCTTCCCGGGGGAGGGCCTTGTCCCTGCAGGACGGCTGGCGGACACGGGGCTCCCGGCGTGTCACGGGCGGGCTGCAAGCCCCCTCCCTGGGCTTGGGGCCCGAGGGCGAAGCCCCACAAGCCCCAGCCACGGAGCAAGTCCACACTGTGAGCTGCGGGCCCGGAGGGCTCCACAGCAGGGGCCAGTCCCCCCAAACCCGCGTGCTGCCTACTTGAGATGAAATTTCATCTCACTCACTTGGGCACGGCCACTTGCAAAGACCACGGCATCCGCTAAGCCCAAGACGTTTACAGCGTGGCCCTCGACGGAGAACGTCTGACTGGGCCTGTTTGGCCGCGAGCGTGTTGTTCCCAGCGGACGCGGTGACGCGGGAGGCCTGGGAACCCGCTTCCAGGACGGGCAGCCCGTGGGCGGCCGTCACGGGCACCAACACTGCTCCAGCCGCCCGTGTGCAGGGAATACAGCGTCTCCTTAAACGTCCATCTCGAGAAAACATTTACCTTCTGTCCTATCCGTCCATCTTAGAGTTTATTTAAACTTATTTCTGTGATGGTTGAATGTCCATGAGGGAAAACGGGGGCGTCTTTGTCCAGGTGGTTTTTGTATTCTGTCTACATCACGGACATCAATTTTGAATGTAATGCAATGAAATGGGTTCAAAACTTTGCCTATTTTCTAAATTACATCTTACTTTGGGCGTGTGTGGGGGAGGTCGGAGCCTGTATAAAATTCTCAGAAAGATTTGCTACTTTTAAAAATACGTTTCGTAGTGAGTCCCTGGGTCAAGCAGCAAGGCCGCGCGTTTCTTCTGCCCCTGGGGGGTGTTGCTGGGAACCGAGGCTTCGGGGGGGTGGGGGGCAGCGCGGGGCCCTCTGTTCACCGGACCCCGCGTCCCAGCTCCTGGACGTCCTTGTTCTGACCTCCAGCTTCAGGCCCGGCGTCCTCCGCCCTCACCCACGTGGTTTCCGAGCACCGTGGCTCTCGAAGGCCAGAAAGGTGATGGGGCCTCGCCGGCCGCGGCGTTGATGACGGACGTGACGCTGCCGCCCACATTCTTCTGAAAAAGCATCTCCCCCTGGAGCGAGCCGCTTCCTTGGCTCCAAAACAGAACCTCCACGTGGGGAGTCCGGATGTGCTCACTGTGTCCTGCTTCATGGGAATTTCCCTTCCCAAGGGCTTTTCGGGAAAACGTTTTCCTCATGTTCCAGACCGAAAGCTTTGGGAAGACAGGATGCTGTCCAGGGGGCCGGCTTACTCCTCGGGGCTCTGGGGAAGTGGCGGCCCTTGGCCAGTGTGGTGCTGGGACCCCAAACTCCCCCTGCCCTCTGTGCCGTTTCCCCTGTGACAGCTTGCTCTGAGGCGTCTTGGCAGTCATTTCTACATTAGCGAGAGTCAGGACTCGGACGTCCAGCCTCGAGCATGCGCCCTCCCCTTGTGACGGCAGGTGCCTTGTCCTGGTGCTTCTTTGCTGTCCTCAGACAAATCTGACCGATCAAAGAGCTTATCCACACATGCAACTGAAAAATCAGCACAGCGTCCCAGTGTGATATAAAGAAAATTATGTAGTATGTAATTTAACATGAGGAAGATTGTCCCCAACCACCCACGAGACTACTGCAGTTCGAGTATTTGCTAATGAAGTAATTAAGGCTGAAAATAAGTAAAACAAAATCAACTGAATATTGTGGATGCTCTGTTATGTATATTTCCCCTCTTGAAATGAGGGAAAAACAAGTATGTTATAAAAGTACACAGAACCCCAGCAAACGCCGTCCCCCCGGGCACGAACGTCTGGGATACATGGCCCAAAAGCTTTGAGCAGAGTTTTGAGCGGTCTAGCGCTCCCTGGAAAAGAGGATGAAGACGTTCTGGAGAAACAGCGTCCTGATGTGCATACTGAGCGTGACCCTGAAGCTCCGAGCAATTCAATTTGTGCAGAAAATTCTGCTGTGTTTTGGATGAACTGCATCCCTGGAGCTGGGATCCGGCAGGGCGACCTGAGCCTGGAGCAGCCGGGACAGGCCCGCCGCCACCAGCTCTGTCCCGGTGCTCGTGTGATTCAGGCCTGCCGAATTCCCACGTGCCCACTGTGGGGGCCTTCTCCTGAGAGAAGCTGTTCTAGCGCTTCTTTATGGAACCCACTGGAAAGACAGCCTGCCCCCAGCCCCGCCACGGTCCCGACTGCATTCATTCGCTACCTCATCCAACGCTCACACCCTGTGGTCCAGGCAGCGACACTCGGTGCAGGGATGAGTCCGACGCTCTTGAGGGCCAACCTCTCTGGTTGTACAAGCCAGGCTGCCCATCCCAGAGTCCGTGCGGATCCACTCAGCTCTTGCCAACTCCACCTGCTCCTACAGACGCCTCCCCGGCTGTCAGTACTCTCCCGATGAAATACCCCCACGCCAGCCCCAAGCCACCAACAGGAAGCTGGGCACCCCGCGGTCAGGACGGGGGCGGCCTCACCTGTTGGATCTGTGCACAGCGGGGCAGATGTCGTAGAGGACAGGCCCGTGCAGACATCTGCTGGCTTTGCCCTGAGTCCTTGGCCCAAATGAAGGTGCGCGATGTCCCTGCTCACAGGCCTGGGCGACTCGTCCACGGTGGAGTCGGAACCCGTCATTTCTCCTTCTCTCACTGGGGAGAGGCTGGTTCACGAGGACAGTGGTGGGCAGTTTGGGGACTTGTCCCCAGCAAATCTGGGCTTGCAGCTTGGGTCTCACCCTCCAGCATCACAAACTCAAACTCGAAGGCCCTGGGGTGGGGGGCAGGCAGGACGGCCCCGACGCCCACCTTCTGGTCCCCACCTCGAGCGTGGGGGGACCTGTGACCGGCTTCTACTCAGTGACATACGGCGCGGGGAGGGCCCCGTGACCGCGCGGCCCCACGGACACCGGTCTGCAGACGCGCTGTCACTCCCCTTGTCAGCACAGCCCGGCTGTGACCCGCCTCAGGAGCGGGACTCGCCTAGCCGTCGGCATGCTCTGGCTGGCCACCGAAACAAGCACAGATCAAACCAACCCAGACAAAAAAACCCCACAGAACCAATGAACACACACCAAAACTCCAGAAAGTCAACCCTTTTTCTCTGGAACCTGAAACTGCTCTCGGTCCTACCCCCACAAGGAAATGAATCCGGCCAAAAATCTTACTGCTGGGGGCTGGGGATCCACCTCCCCCCTCCCCCCTCCCTCCGGTGTGGCCTCCCCCAGCCCGGCGCCGATGGGAGCCGCCCGCCCTTCAAGCACAGGGCCCCAGCGCTGTGCCTGGTGTCTTGACCCACACCCTGCGGGTAACCCCAGGCCTCGGGCTAGAGCCCTGAGTCAGACCAAAGGTTATTCCATTACCGCACTAAGGACGTCTAGGGACAAATCTGTCTCCATTTCCCGGCGGACACGGACGGTTTAGAGAAGTGGGTGGCATTGATTCCTTGCATGGAGACCAGGTTTGATCAACCTGCGTTTCCCTCGCGCTCCTGTTCAGTGTGAGTTGTTCTCGGAAGCAACGTCCGAACCAGACTTTGCTCGAGAAGAGCAAGCATGCCCATCTCTGGACTCTGCCTCAAGATTCAGTTAATTACCGAGATCGGTGGTTGGAGGCTGCCCACCTGAGAGACGTCCTGCTCGGTCCTGAAAGCCCAGCTCCAAGCGTGCTGCGTGGTGTGGAACCCTCTCTCGTGGGCCGTGGGCTCGGTGGCTCCTTCCTTAACCACCCAGGCTTCCGGGTGTAGTGCGGGTGAGGACCTTCCTTGGGGTGGGTCTCTGTCACGCAGGCTTGCTGCTGAACCACAGAAACGCACTCTGCACCTTACAGAGACCCGGGCTGGTCCCGAGGTCAGCCAGGGGGCAGGTGCGTCTACAAGGACGGAGGGAGCAGGCTCCTTCCCAAGCTCCAGCTAGCTGTTGCTAGAGAGAGTATCTCAGTTTGGGGAGGGCATGGGGAGGTTGAGCAGATGCACCTGCTGCCCTGGTCTTTGGTCTTCCAGAATCTGAGAGGTTGCAGCACCCACCAGCCTTTCTGCTCCCGGGGGCGGGGGGGCTGCCGTGTAGATTAACTGTCTTTTGTTTTTGCACCCAAAGCAGCTGCAACAAAACCCCCAGCCTGTCATCACTGGAAACCGAACCCTTCATTCTGCCTGGATTTTTGGAAATAGGTCTATAATATGACGTGATTTCTTTTCTCCAATTTTTTAAAAAATCTACATTAATAAAAACAAATATAGCAAAATTTCCCTGGAATCACATTTTGTAAAGAAATCGGTGCCAGTGCTTAGTCTTACATGCTTGCCCCACTGGATAGATTAAATCGTATTCTGATTCGCCCTTCACGCTGCACAGCACGTGATCTCCGTGGGGCTAACCCAGGCCCCGGGCAGACGCTGTCCTCAGGGCGGCTGGACCGCGCTGCCGAGTGCACACCGCCTCGGCCAGAAGTCACTACAAGGTGAACTTTAAATAAAAAAGGACAGAGGTAATTTGTTGTGAAAAAACACATTACACATTTTTTTTTTTTTTGACAGAGACGCAGCGAGAGAGGGAACAAGCAGGGGGAGTGGGAGAGGGAGAAGCAGGCCTCCCGCCGAGCAGGGAGCCCGATGTGGGGCTCGATCCCAGGACCCTGGGACCATGACCCGAGCCGAAGGCAGACGCTTAACCGACTGAGCCATCCAGGTGCCCCTACACAATGTTTTGATAAGTCTTTTATTTCTATTTCTGACAGTTTTTGCCATCCTTCCCCGCGGTCGCCTTCAGGGGCGAGGTCTGCCACATCCCGTCCCTCCCCAGGCGTTTAACTCCCAAATAAAGCAGGTACAATAAGCGGCTGCCTTGTACTCGGCACCAGTTCCTCACGCTGGAGCCAAAGAGGAATTCTTCCAAGCCAGCCGTTGAAGCGCCTGGTGCCGGTCAGAGAAAAGCAGCTGGGACGGGTTGTGTTCCCCGTCGCACCCAGCAGGTGGTGCTGTCGGCCCAGGAAAACAGCGCATTCCCCGGAAAAGTGCCCAGAAGAGGCCTGGGCAGGTGTCCAGCCCCACCGAGGCCCGGGCTCCCGTCGGGGCGCTCAGGGGTGAGGCTCACGGGCGATGGACATGCCCAGCGAGGATGGGGCCCGGCTCCCCCTGTGGGAAGCGGTCAGATGCTCCCAAACAGCTACCGCACAGTTGGGAGTCCAGGTTTGGGGTGGAGATGCTGGCAGTTGGTTCCATGGTAGTGGCAGGTGGATCCGCGAGGAGCCACGGGGACGGCGTTTCCACCCCTCCTTGAATTTAATTTGCCATGTGACGCAGAGCAGGTCCCTGCCCGCACCCGGGAGTCGGCTGCCCCGCTACAAAATGAAGGGGCTACACGAAGTGACCTTGGGGGGGGGGGGGGACGTCCAGGGCTAACGTCCGTGAGGCTCATTATCCAAGGACGCCGTCAGTTTTCATGGTCATCCTCCTGGGAACAGCCCCAGGGAAGGAAGGGAAGCAAGCCAGGCACAGCGGACACAGGGGGGCCTGGAAAGGGAGCTGACGGACCCCTGGATACTTGGTCCAAGTGCTTAGACCACCACCAAACTATCGCCAGTCCAGAGTTATGCTCGCCAAGTAACCGATACCCCAAAGCAATCTTATTTCATGGAGAGTAAGGATTCCCTACAAGTGACAAGACGGTGTGAGCACATTAAGGCCCAGCTGAGGGTCATTGGGCTCGTGACCCGTGGATACTTAATTATCTCGGGACTACTCCTTCGGGCTAAGTAGCTGTTCATCATACTGCTTATGGGGCAAACACCAAGCACACGGGAACCACGACACTAAAGACAGGACCCCAGAGCAGACTCAGCACAGGAACCCCTAGCCGGGGGCCACGTCCTGGCCACGGATGCCAGCAGGAGCCTGAGGGGCCCTGGAGGAAGACTGACCTTCAGTGCGTCCCCACTCCCGACTTCTTACGGAAATCCTGCAGAGTCCCAGGCTGTCCCAGGCCCACGAGCACAGGCTGCACGGTGTTTGCGGGCTCACTATCACCCCTAACGTCCAAGGGGGACGTGGGCTCCGCACGGTGAGCTCTCCCCAGGGTGCCTCTGATGGCAGTTTAATCATTGTCCTTAATGTTAAACTGAACAGTAGTAAGAATCTGGGACCCGCCCCCGTGAGGAACACAGAGTATTTGTAGGTTATGAGCAGGAAGACCTGTTTCTCAAACATTCACCAATTTCCTCGCCAGGTCCTCCCTCCTGTGTGTCAGGAAGAGCTGCTCGGACTAACCTGGTCTGTCACCAGCTATGCTCCATGTTCCAGGGCAGGTGCATCTACGTGCAGTTCTGCTGGGAGGGAAGGCTTCCCATCTCCCGGGGGGCTGGGAGGGACCGGCCACCTGGGCAGGGGACGCGGCCTGCCACTCGGTCACTTCGTGCAGAAAACTAGGGTCATGGCAATCAGTGCTCTGTGGGGATCTCAGCTCCCTGACGCCACTAAGGCCAGGGACCCTCAGAAGGGAGACCCGTGTTGGGGGGAGCTGGGGGTGAGCTGCAGCTGCCCAGAGCGGGCCTGGCTCTAAGGGATTTTGCCACAGTCCCCTTGGGGGCAACAACAATCCCAAGAGCCATCCTCCTTCCCCTGCTGCCGCCCGCAGGGAGGGCCCGTGGGAGGTGACGCAGCCGGGAGGGGACGCAGGCGCCGAGCATTCATGGCTCAGAGGTCACTGAGACGTGGGACGCCGAAAAGCAGGTTGGCCGGCAGGAAACGGCGCGGAAGGAAGAGAAGGGGCAGGCCGACACCAGGGAAGACGGACGCGAGTGCAGAGCAGTGTCCCCATTTGTCGGGCGGGACGGAGAGGCTCGTAAGCATGTAGATGGGTGTGGAGGCAGCCCCAGGAGGCGTGGGTCAGGCGGTTCACACAGAGCGCCAGACGGCGGTGAGGGTGCGATTTATTCGCCTGTGCTGGATCGGAACTAGAGCACATGCTAGATTGGCCTCGACTTGAAAACAGCCTCAGCGGTGATTTTGGAAACAGGAACTGTTGTTAAGCCCTGAACGCCGGGCCAGTGCGTCCTGATCGGCGTCCACCCCGTCACCGTCCCGTGAAAGCGAATGCGAAGGACACGTGACTCTTGCTTGGGGAGCAGCACACACTTTATTCCGGATGGAAATGCCGGGATCGGTGTTTCCAGAGTGAACATCTCCCCCCTCGTTGTGCAGGGAGTTCCGGTCCCGAGACCGACCGTCCGCTCCCAGGAATCAGCCCACAGCTGCACCTGCTCACGCCCAGCCTCCAAGCACACCACTGTGGTTCCTACTGGCAGAGGATTTGGGATCCACAGGCTGGGTCCTGTGGGAGAGAAGTGACTCTGAGCACGCGGACAGACGGGACACCCGCCGGGGCCCCTGGGTCTCAGTCGGCTACTCAGGTGCCCGGGGACACGTGGATCTCAGGGTGGCTGGAAGGGGCCTCGCGTGTGCATTCCGACAGGGGTTCCCGCGTGGGTGCGAACGCGGATCCTGGGTTCCCGTGTGGGTGCGAACGCAGATCCTGCTGTGGTGGGACACCTCGGGGGACAGGGCCAGCCAGCTCTGCGTGTCCCGGTGACCGCCTACGTCTCGGATGGGCGCGGGCACGCACTGACTTTAGTGCCCCATCTCGGTGGTCATGCAGACAAAGTAAAAGTAGTAACACGCAAGTCTAGACTGGTTGTCTCCACACTACTTGTGATGATTCCATTTTTTTTAAAAAGTGCATTCTAGAAGTGAACACTTTCAGCCTCTGGCTGTCTTCTTCGGCCGAGACTTGGGGTAACACTGAGGCGAATGCCTGCCCTCGGCTGTCAGTTTCGAAACCGGTTTGTACCAACGGCAAGCACTGTCATGATCTCGCTCTGGCTTACTCGTTCTGATTTGTCTACACTTTTTAAAAGGTAGGTTAAAATTTTCACAGATCATTCTCTTGTATAAACCCAGTTTGCACGAGCAGTAAACACACAGCAGGCCCGTGCACAGCGGGACAGGACCGGCGGGGGGTCGCCACACGGGGGACAGGACCAGGGTCTCCGTGATGGCCTCCTGGTCTGAATGGGACTGTGACGTGTGGCAACCCTGCGTTCACCCAGGCGTGCACCCACCTGCCCTGCGCCCGGAGTGGGGGCACCAGGCTGCCGCACACTCGTGTCCCGGCGTGCTCCACGGCCCGGCTGGCAGGTCCCTCTTCCATCTGTCTCTGCGATGGGCAGTGAGGCTTTACGGCCCGTGAGCGTCCTGTGGACAAGCACACATCTGGTTAGGGTGGTCACGACTCAGGAGAACCCCCCAGAGCCCATCACACACAATGTCATGTTGCCACTGTGATTGGAGGGGGGCCGGAACGCCGTGCCTCCCCGATCCATCAGGCGAGGAGCCCGGGGCCGCGGTTACCGCGAAGAGAAGAGAGCGTTAAGGTGCAGCGTGGCCTGCACTGTTCTGCGGAGCTGGTCCAGCGCCAGGAACCCCCGCCCCAGGCCGCGAACGCCCTGCCCAGAGACCACCCCTAGCCCCAGTCCTGCCAAACTCATCTGATCCACTTCTGATTCCTGCAGAAATGCATTCGGAAAATCACAATCCCAGGAGAGAGACTGAACTGTGGGCAGGCTCCCCACTCCCTTTTTCTCTGTTGTTTTCCAGGCTCACTGCAGACACTTTGCATCTGGACGTAGGTTTCCTGATCCACGAACATCTCAGAAGCACGTGCTCCTGTCCTGCTGGGGCCGGTCCTAGTTGCATCTCCTCCTCGTCAGACCCTCACAATGCCGGGGGTCCCCAGGGTGTGAATAGCACCCTCCCGGACGACCAGCAGGCCCAGGGGAGTCACAGGGAAATTAGGGAATGTCACGGGAGGAATGGACGTGGACAGGACGCACTGGGACCCACGGGCACAGAGAACACCGCACGCAGTGGGGACGATCCAGCAGTATGTGTCTATGTGGAGAAGAAGACAGACCTCGGGTAAGCCAGGTAACTGCAGCCGGCGGAGCGGCAGAAAGGACCAGCCAGAGCTGCAGAAGGAAGCACGGGGAGACCAGAGCAGAGACGTCTCGGGCGCGGTTCAACCTCCCGCCTCACCCCCACCTCCGCCCCTGCCCGTGGCCGTGAGTGGGTGACACCGAGCTCTTCTGGGGGTCAGTGGCCCATGGGAGTGGGAGTGGGCACGTCCGCCACTGATCCAGGACAGCGGCGCCGGGCACGTGGCCACCATCCTCCTGGAAGCACAACAGGCTGGAGGTGCTTTGGATGAAGCCACGCGGCCCCGCGGCAAAGGGCTGGGTGGGAAGCAGGTGCCCAGATGCCAGGGCGTTTGTGGGCCGTGGACGCGGAGTCGCCGGTGTGGACACAGCAGGGAGGGTGACCCGGGTGAGCACCCACTAATGGGCTGTCCCGTGAGAGCCACCGCAGAGGGCAGTTCCTCGGGTCGGCCCACAAGGGGCAAAGCCCCCTCCGACGGCACCCTGTGCCCTCCCAATCCCAGAGGACAACCCCCCCTTTCCAAGCTTCCCTCTCTCCCCAGGAGGACCAAACACCAGGAAGTTTCAAGCTCTCAACCAAAGCAGTTTCAAAGACAAGAGGAAAGGCCTTTTGTTGTGGGGAGGGGAGCAGATCCCAGGGTCAGGGCTCATGGACAGGGCACTTCTGGGCGTGGCGGCAGGGCTGCGCTCTCCGGGGCTTAGGTGCTGTCTGTCTGGTCCCCACAGAGGCCGTGGGCCCCCAGCCCTTTGCGAGTCAATACCTGCCTGTTCATGCGGCTCTGAGCGTCTCTGCGGCCCAACGGTCTGCTCGCCACGTCCTGACCAGCAAACAAAGCGGTGCTCGGTGGCGTGTATTAAGGCTCCAGAGTCGAGAATCCAGTGCGGTGGACACTTTCCTCCCAAATTTCCTGGAAATGTATCATTTGACGGATGGCTGTCAATCTTAAATCTGTTTTCCTTGTGTGGCGTCTGGATGCACCTTTGCATAACGATAAGGGGACCGATGTCTAACGGAGACATTTACAACCACGTGAATACTAAGTCGTGGTACCATCAGTTCTTCACGGTGTGGACATTCAGTCCACGGGATCGCAGCAACCAGCCCGTCCGGGGGTGTGTGCCCACAGCCTGTCTCGTTTCTACCACTTTGTTCATTTGGTGACCGGCTATGGGTTTTAATTACTGCCAATGTCTAAGCTTCTAAGACCAGGTGATCCTTAGGACTATTTCCTGCCACCAGCCCCACCTAAAACCAGAGACGCTGTTTAAACCTTAGTTGACATAATCTCTCCAACAGGTCAGCAGTGGTGCCTTGAAGAGGATGTAGGTGATGACCGGTCAGTGTTCATCAGAATGACAGCCTGACAGTTTCGGCCCTGATGGCTCTGATGGGGACAGCCCAAACGGTGACGGTCTTCACGGTGACGGCCTGACAGTGACGGCCCTGACGGTGACGGTACTCACGGTGACAGCCCTGACGGTGATGGTCCTCACGGTGACAGTCTTCACAGTGACGGTCCCGATGGTGACGGTCCTCACGGTAACGGCCCTGACGGTGACGGCCCTGACGGTGATGGTCCTCATGGTGGTGGTCTTCATGGTGACGGCCCTGACAGTGATGGTCCTGATGGTGATGGTCCTGGCGGTGACAGTCCTCACGGTGACGGCCCTGAAGGTGACGGCCCTGATGGTGACGGTCCTCACAGTGACGGTCTTCACGGTGACGGTCCTCACAGTGATGGTCCTGATGGTGACGGTACTCACGGTGACAGTCCTGATGGTGATGGCCCTGACGTTGATGGTCCTCATGGTGAGTCTTCATGGTGACGGTCCTCATGTTGATGGCCCTGATGGTGACAGTCCTGATGGTCACGGTCCTCACGGTGACGGTCCTCATGGTGACGGTCCTGACGGTGACAGCCCTGACAGTGATGGCCCTGACGGTGACGGTCCTCATGGTGACAGTCCTGATGGTGATGGTCCTCACGGTGACGGTCCTGATGGTGACGGTCCTCATGGTGACGGCCCTGATGGTGACGGTCCTGACGGTGACAGCCCTGACAGTGACGGCCCTGATGGTGACGGTCCTCATGGTGACAGTCCTGAGGATGACAGCCCTGACGGTGACGGCCCTGATGGTGACGGCCCTGACGGTGATGGTCCTGATGGTGACGGTCCTGATGGTGTGATCACACTTGGTGCCAAAGCAAACTGGGAGGAGGTGGGGGGGTGCGGTGCCCACGGCCAGGACCCCAGACCTGGGCAGAACTTGGGTCTCAGAAGCTACTCCAGCTGTTACCAGCGTGCGCGAGCGACACATTCTGCAAACAGACACCCCAGCACTGCTGTATTGGGTTCCTGGGGCTTCAGTAACACCGGGCCACGGCCCCATGGGCTTGGCCACGGAAATCTGTTCTCTCCCCCTTCTGCAGTGTGGACGTGTGGGGTCATAATGGCGGGACAGCTGGCTCCTTCTGAGGCCATGAGGAGCTCAGCTTCTGGGGGTTTGCTGGTGACCCTGCAGACGCATTCCCCAATCTCTGCCCTGATCTTCACCGGCCTTCACTCTGTGTGCGTCCCTGACCCTATTCCCCCTTCCTATGAGGACAGCAGACCTGTTAGATTGGGGACACCTACTCCAACACGACCCCATCTCAACTCATTACATCCCCAATGACACTGCTTCCAAATATGGTCACATGCCAAGGTACCAGAGGTCAGGTCTTCAACATGTGAATTTGGGGAGTGCATTTCAGCCAGTAACAAAGACCTCACATGATCGATAGCAGAGTTTAACGACATAATGGCTAGATTCACCTAGCCAGTGAGACCCACAGCTGCTGGGGGTTCGCATTAGCTGGTAAGCTGAAGGAATTCCTCACTGTGTCATCTGAACAGTGGCATCCATTAGCCCTGCCAGAAGTTACAAACCTGCTAGAAAGTGTGTCATTTAAATACATTTACCAGACAGATGGTAAAGTCACGTGTCAGGTAAAGACGTGGAGGCAGAGGGGGTCTTGGGGTTTAAAGGAGATGGGTGTTGGCAGGCAGAGCGGAGCCATCATGGGTCCTGGGGCGTTACCCCCCAGGTGCTCGGATCAGAGCCAGGCTGCGGCTGGCAGTGGAACGCGACGGTGACCTCCTGGTGGTGACCCCCGACCACTCGGGCTCTGGGGTTGGCTCGCAGCAGCGCCACTGTGGCAGAGGGGCGGGGGGACGGGACCACGGGAGGCGGCCAGGGAGCAGGCGCGGCAGTGGGCAAGGGCACCGTGGCAGACGCTCCGCGGGGCAGCCCAGACGTCTCACGGCAGACGCTCCGCGGCGGGGTGGGGGTGGGGCCCAGCCAGACGGGACCAGCCATGGCTTCTTCTAGTTTATGCCCACGAGAAAGTTCAGCTAGACTCTGAGCTTGATTCCTCAGAGCCGCTGGTCAGGAAGGGCAGCAGGGGTGCAGACCCGTTTCCCACAGAGACACTCAGATCCCCCTCTGAAGGCCCCACCGCGCGGCCATTTTTAACATAAAAGTCCAACTTTCAAGTTCCCAATTTCCAGGAGTCTGCCCCGTGGGGGGGAGGGGGTACAGCTGAAGAATTGGTTTTTATCCAGGGATGACCTTTATTCTCCGACAAATCTGTGTGAGACTCTCTGCTCCTAACGAGAGCATCTCATGCAACCAGGTGACGTTGCCAAGCATCCCCATCCCAGAATCTCCCTCCACAGGCACCTGGCACCCCGAGGTGTGCGGGTCACTGTTCCACCTTCATTACTTAAAGCATAATAAAGAACCAGAAGTCTAAGGCTTTGTACAAAATAGCTCTGGGGCTGGAGGGGTTCGGGGCGCTGAGCATCTACACTGGCCTCAAACAGACCAGCCTTGCCCACGGGGGAGGAAACGGCCTCGTGCCAGCTTCAGTGGGAGGACTTACCACCGGCAAACTGCCGTCCAGGTGAGGCCTGCCAGGCCGCCGACCAACAGGGCGCCCAACACGATGGAGACCAGGGACGCCTTCGGGAGCCTCCCGGAGTCTGGGGAGAAGGAGCGGGTTAGCGAGCCCACCTGCTGAGGGCTGCAGCCAGTGTGCCCCGCGAGCCCAGCCCACCCTGGTCCTGAGGGGCTCACCTCCACTTGCGACTGCCCAAAGCTGCCATTTCAACAGATGGGCTCTCCCGAACGTGAGGTGTGGGGAGAGCTGGTGGAGGGCACAGGGGTGCCTGCCCTTTCTCAGGCCACAGGCCCTCCCCCGAGGGCTGGCCAGGAGAGATGAGCGAGCCCCATGCAGAGGGGCTGGGGACCTGGCCTGCCTCCACTGGGCTCAGAGAGGGGCCAAACGAGCAGGTGGTTGGAGGCGCAATTGAGCTCGCGCCCTTGGCAGCCCTGCTTTTTGCAGAAGTGGGTAGAGGGTAAACTTTGGGGCACTGTCCGGGCGGTGGTCAGAGCCCTGTGGGGAAGCCGTGGGGGGCCAAACACAGCGGGTGTCCCAGCTATAGGCTCGACTGGAAGAAATGAGCAGGGTTGGCAGCTACAGACCAGAAGCGGCCATGGACGGGGAAGGAGGCTGCCGGGAGTGGCCTGGACATGCCGGGTCTCAGGGAGGGGACTGGGGAAGCGTCTGAGCCACACCCAGAAAGTGGGGGTAGAATAGGAGGCTTCTCCAGCCCTATCCTGTTCTGGGTCCCACCACCTGCCGAGGACGTGCCTGCCGGGCAAGGGGGGCTTTGGGATCCCCGTGCCTCGCCGGCTGTTCTGTGTGGGTGCAAGTCCCGTACCCGCACACGCACCCGCTCCAAAGCTGCCGGCTCCCTGCTGGCCAAGTCGAAATACAGGAGGTCGGGACATCCACTTTCAAATAAATGTAAAATACTGTCTGCCGGCACAGGGGAGGCCCTGCGGTGAGCACGGCCCGCCCGGGCATCGTCCAGAGTGTGGGCACTGATTTTTCCAAGACGATAACGAGCGGGCTCCACAGACAAGCCCACCGCCCTCTGTGGCCTGTCACCGGCATTGAGCTAGCTCCCAGGCGGCAGGTGTGCGCTGCTCAGAGAGCTGCCCCCGGCCTCGGAGGGCAGACAGAGTGGGAGCGGGGACCCCTCGGCGGATTACACGGCACCCCAGCCGGCTCAGCCTGCGCCCGTCTGGTGCCTGGAACGACTCTCCCCTGGCTCTGCCCCACCTGCCAGATGCCCACCTGTGTGGCTGTACAGAGATGGGTCTAAAGAGGTAACTGGGGTCAAACGAGGTCATGAGGCTGGGCCCCCATCCCAGTGACTGGTGTCCTGTGAGAAAGGACGACCCGGTGAGGACACGGGAGAGAGGCCTCGCGACGAACAGCCCTGCCCACGCCTGGACCTCAGACTGCAGCCCCAGGACTGGGACGGCACACCTGCCGTGTGGTCCAGCCGGGCTGTTACAGCAGCCGAGCAAGAGAACGCACAGCTGTGGTCCCAAGACTCAAAACCAAACCAAACCGGGGCCAGCTGAGCCCTGATTTGTCTCCGGACACGGTTCCCAGGGCCTTCCTGGCTGCCGCGCGGTCTCCTTTATCCTCACCCGATGGGGGAAGCCCACACGCGTGTTTGACCGAGAACAGCTGTGCAAAAACACACCTACACGAGCTTGCACAGTGGTGCGGCTTTCCTGGAATTACCTGGAGGCTCATAAACTCAGCCTGTGGTACGTCGTGGACGCCAGTGGTCATCGACGCGGGGAGCGGGGAGCAGGGCGACGGGGACGCGAGCTGACAACGGCTCCAGCAGACGACTGCGCCCCGACCCACCCAGGACGGGGTGACCACGTGCAAGGACCCAAATAAGAGTCACTATTTCTCAACACGTGCACCCTCAGGGTGCACTCGGCACGAAATCCCACTTTTCTGGGGCCAGCGTCATTCAGAGAGGCGGGGACGGGGTCTGGAGCAAACATCCCTGTGGAGGGCGTGGAGGGGGCGCCCTTCACTTGCCGGAGCAGACGTTACAGAAGCACAGAGTCTTCCCGGGGAGACTCGGGACTGCTGACCCGGGCCCTCGGCTCAGCCTGCAGGCTCCGGATCCGCTCTCCCAGGCCTGGAACTGCCCTGACCCCCTTCCTGTGCGTGTGTGCGGCATGGGCACCAGACTGCCTCGCTGGGCGGCCTTCGGACGGCCATTTTAGATATTTTCCTGAAAACCCTGAATGCAAGAGCTGCTGCTTTCTAGTTTTTGTGACCAAAAGTGGTCTAGCTGCAGATACATGGAGAATAATGTTCAAACAGAACTGTGAGTAAAGCTAGAGGCTTCCCCAGGAGGAGGCACCGTGGAGAGGGGCAGAGGGAAAGCATGTGAGGAGGACACGGGGTGCAGCCCACGGCCAGGGGCACACGCGGTAGGCCACCAACAATCACCTGATGGTGAGGCCCCGTCACTTGCGTCCACGCGTGATGGCGGCGGGACACACGTGGCCCTGTCACTCTCACCCACGCATGACGGTGGCGGGACACACGTGGCCCCGTCACTCTCGTCCATGCACGACGGCGGCGGGACACACGTGGCCCCGTCACTCTCACCCACGCATGACGGTGGGACACACATGTTCACGGGCGCAGTGCAGCCGGGAGGACGACCCTGCCGCCATCCGTAGGGCATACCGCCCGCTCAGGACGCGGAGGAGTGCACTCACCTACACATGTCCTTCCGTCCTCCCCCAGCACGTAGGGATCCATGCACTCACACCTGAAGCTGCCCTTGGTGTTCCTGCACCGGGCCGACGGATGGCAGGGAGGGTGTGTCACATCTTCACACTCGTTGATATCTGCACAGACCACACGGAGGTCAGGCAATGTCCCCGTCCTCCCCGTCCCCTGCTCCGGCCCTCACCCCGGAGGCACCTGCACTCTCTCCGAACCGTGGGCAAGAGAATCCGAGAACCCCCAGTACCCTGTCAGCCGTGCCCCCTTGTGCCAGGCCTCTCCCTGAGCACCCGCTTTCTCCTTGCCAGGGGGTGTCCTCTGAGGTCAGCCCGACAGTCGGCCACTTTGTGACCACGCCGCACGGCGTGACCATGACGCTGTGCAGGAGACCCCGCCCACACTGATGCTGATCGGTCCCTCCCGGGCTGATGGCTCGCTTCCATTCAAACTTTGTGCCAAGTGCTCGTGCCTGAGCATGAGGTGAGCCAGCATGGCCGGGGTGCGCCGTGCGGTCACTGGGAGCTCACGGCACGCTGGGCAGCTGTGCCTCATCAGACGTGGGGTCAGATGGGGGTGGAGGATGCTGGCACCTTCCACACCGAGTGGCACCTGGCCTGGTGGGGGACGGGAGCGTGGGGGCTGGGGGTGGCCAGGGCAGGGCTGGGTCTGTGCATCCGCTCGGACTGTTTTCCCACCAGACGGCTCACCCTCGGAGAGCTTGCGAGACCCCACGACCCTTGGCCCTGACCACGGGGGGAGCACTGGCTTCCCAGCCCTGAGTCGGAGCCTGCACTCCCAGGCCCGGCGAGCTGGTGTGTTTGGGCGGGCCACCGTCACTGAGGAAGGGGTTCTGCCCTCACGTCTTCTTCTGCCGGAAACCTGGAACCCTTGCCGGATTCCCAAGGCCTGTTTCCACATGGCCTGCTGTGCCCATTTTTCTTCAAGTAACGTTTCTTTTCTGGCCAATTCCAGGAAACACAGGTGGTCTTAGTGTCAACAGACAACGTATGTTACAGATCCCTGAGCACGTGTTGAATAAATAAGACCATCACACCCTCTCAGGCCGTCCTGTGTTTGGGGAATGACGTGAACACCAGCTCGGCCTTTACCGCTAGCCGAGCCAGGCTCTGCCCCTTTGCCTTCATCCCGGACCCTGTGCCACCAACACTCCTGGGTGACATGGGGACAGGGTGCATGGGGACTTGCCTGGTGGAGGCTGGACCCCTGCCTAGGCCGGCGTCTGGCCACAGAGTGACGCTCGCCTCCCAGGACGCAGGTGGGGAACTTGGAGCCTGACCAGAGCTGAGGACAAACGTAAGCCGTGGGTGTTGTCCACGGGGCAAGTGCACGTGGGGCTGCAGGGCGGGGTTGCTCCTGACGCGGAGGCCGAGGGTGAGGGCTGTGCCCCAAGACAGACTTCTCCCACATGTAAATGGGCATAATTATGTACCTTCAAGGAGCCGGCGTCAGGATTGCAGCGTGCTTTTTGGGGACACGCTTCGCCCAAGTCAGTGACCCCATACTTTCTGGTCTCCCTGCCCGGGGAAGCTGCAGGGCAGGTGGGACAGACCCACACGGGTCTCAGGCCCGCTGAGTCCCCAGATTCCCGGGTCGATGCGCGTGAGGCCAGGCTCACCCACCCACCTAGCATTGTTTCCCGTCCCCTGAGCACAGGGTGCTGGCCGGGGCCTCACTGTCGGTGGACACAGGAGCATGGCTTTGTTCATCTATCACACACCCTCTTGGCTACGAGGGGCAAAGGGCCACAGACACCCCACTTTTTGTCCACTTTGAATTTCCGACTTCAAAGCCCTCAAAAGAGACTCATTACAGTTAATTTGGCAGATTTCTCTCTCCATCCCTTTCTTGTGGGTGGGTAAGCGGATGAGTAGGGTTTGAGTGAAGAGAAGAGTGTGCATCTCATCGGATCTGCGCGTTCATCCTGCCGTGAGCCCGGCTTTCCTGCCCGCAGCCAAGGCCGTGTGCACCGAGGACCCGCGGAGGCTCTTAGTTTCGCCACATGAAACTGCACTGTTCACGAGTCTGTTCCCCCTTGTGATTCTCGATCTAGAAACTCCCGGCGTGGGCACAGATCAGGTGGGAAACGTTTGTGTATGTTAATAGTACATTTATACCATCCACTGCTCCTCATTGGTTTCTGGACTTTGTTTAAAGATATTCTATCTTAATTATTATGCATTAGGACAAAACACAGCATTGTGTAAGTAAAGAGGCAATACCCTCTCCTTCCTCATTCCGTCTCACTGTGCCGAGTTTGAAACCAAGATGAACGAGCCGTCGTCTTCAGGGAGACATTTACAAATATTTTACAAATAAACAGGCTCCATTGTTTTTTAAAAAGTCTAAGCAGGTTCCTGTTACGCCCATCACTGTGCGTTTTTACTCAGTGATGTTTCATGGACAGCACCGCACGTCAGTGGACATACTGCTGATGTTTTCAGCACGGGTTCACGGTGTGGATGCACCGAAATCCAAGCCAGCCGCTCCTGACGCACGGTGTTCATGATGCTGGCTCCGTGCCCCGTGCTTCTGCTGTGCACTTGACTCAGGAACTGAGAAGCCGTGAGGGGAACCGATGACCATCCCCAGTTCACGTTTGCAGACGCGGAGTCACAGAGGCTGTGGGTTTGGGAGGCAGACCGAGGAGCCACTGAGGTGGCCAGGCCAGGCACGTGGGGCGCGGACCAGGTCAGGGCCAGTGGGGAGCAGGGTCCAGTTAGAGCAGGTTACCAGCCTTCCCAGACCCACCCTGCCCAGCCGGGGTCTCGGTAACCGTGCAGGTCCCGACTCGGGGACACGGGGAGCCCTGGAGCGGCTGCCTCTGCTGCCACAACACCTGGGCTGTGCCCCCAGCAGCCCTCCAGGTTCACCCCGTCACCCCCAGGAGCACCCGTCAGGCTCAGAACTGAGCCGAGGCTCACGGCTAGCGGTCAGTACGAGCCGGGCACAGCTGGGCGTGCACTGCCCACTTCAGGGGGAGAGGAATTGTTGGTTGAGGGATTAAGGAAGAAGAAAGGCATGATGGGTGGGCTGGGAAGGGACGTCAAGAATAGAGATTGGGGGTCACGAATACCGAAAACAGCCAGAATCAACACATCACATGTCCAGGCATTTAGGTGAAAGGGTGTGAGGCACACAGCAGTGCGTTCCCGTAAGGCGAACTTTCTGGAAGGCGAATCCCTGACGGAGCTCTCTGGGAGGTCTCCCTGCCCTCGATCACGCCCTGGTGAGGCACGGGGTATCCACCAGCCCAGCCGCTCACGGCCTGCTTGTGCAAATCTGGGTGCAAAGGTTCCCAGTGCGGTCATGAGTTTGGCACCAAAGTCCCCGGCCCCGGCAGGCTCTGACCTGGCTGCTTCTGTGCCATGGGCTGTCCCTCAGGGGCACTCCCTGGACCTGGTTCTGCAGCCGGCGACCCGGCTCTCCGTGAGACCCTGCCGTGAGCCTGGCAGGTGCATGGGACTGCGGCGTCGTGGGTCCGGGTGCCCATGGTCTCGCTCAGTCTTCCTATAGGATTTAGAGCCAGAAGCCGGAGCACTGCTGCCCTCCCAGGACAGGGCAGTCCTGACATCCAAAACTGAATCGGGGATTTTTGTTACTGAGGAAAACATTGACCATCTGAACCATTTTTAACTGTGCACTTTGGAGGCATTCATGTGCAACTATCACGACCACCCATCCCCAGAGTTTTCATCATCTTACACATGAGCTCTTCTCTCTCTTCCCTGTGCCGAGCTACATGCAGCTCCACGCAGCTCCACGCCCGACACCAGGCTCCTGTCACAGCTGGCCGTGGCTGCGGTCCGTGGGCCCGCGAGTCCGCTGTGCGTGCTTCCAGCTGCCAGCATTGCTTCCCCGGCCACCACCTTGTGCCCGCCGACAGGGTCGCGAATTCAGGTGTGGGTCGTTTCTGAAGGAGTCACCAGGAATCCCCGGCCTCGGGGTCCGATGCACAGAGGGCCCCCGGGGACGTCCCTGCTGCCCGCTTCTCTGCAGGAGCGACTTGGGGACCCAGGCCCGTCACCTGAGCTCTGCACCCTGCCCCCGACACTGTTCCAAGCAGCCGAGCGCGAGGTGGCTCGGGGCACCGGGGGGCAGACCCCGGAGGCTCCCACCTGCACTCGCGTTCTGGCTGCAAGTCCGCACCCAGGCGCACGGGGCCCAGCGCACATGGGGTGAGGACGCGGCCGGGTGACAAGTCTGTTGTGGGCTGTTTGGAGTGGAAGCGTTTCTCTTTGGTTTCATCTGAGGAACTGGCTCTAGAAGCTCCTCCTGTAAGTCACTAACGTGCCCCCTTCCCTGCCTGCGTCACCGTGACGGTCTCGATGCTTCGTTATCTAGAAAGGGGCCCGCTGGGGCGCATGCCAGCCCAGGCGGGAACGCCATATTCGGTGCCAACGCGATGCCTGGGAAGATGATGCCAGCCAGGCGCGCCTTTCTGTGAACGACACTTATCCTTACTTCCTGTTTGAAAACTGCAGATTTGGGGGTAAAGTCGGTGAAGCCTGTGCTTGGAGCACTGACCTCTGCAGACGGGGGGTTGGGGGTCCGCGCCGCGGGGGGAGCAGGCCACCTGCTCCTGGCCTTGCAGCTGGAACCCGTGGCGGCAGGAGAACACGAGCACGCGCCGCCCAGACTCGCCGCAGAGCGCGAAGCCCCCGTTGTCCACGCCGTCCGGGAGGCTGCACGCGTCACCTGCGCCGGGACGGAAGACAGACGCCGCTCACTGCCCGGCCCGCACGCGTGGGCCCCACGTCCCACGGTTCCGTCCAGGCCACGCACGACGGGGGGCAGCGGCGATTAGGAACGAGCCCCACGCGCCTCAGGTCGCTGCTCTGAGCCAACCCCTCCAGGCCGTGTCCCCACCCAACACGCCGCTCCTGCTCACCGCGCCCAGGGCTGGCGGTCACCACGGCGCCACGCGCCTTCCTGCTGCCTGGGGCCCTCTCTGGGCGCCTCTCCTGCACTCCTGCCTGGGGGCCCCCTCAGGCCCCTCAGCTCCCCCATCTCCTCACCTCCCTCACCCTCTCACCTCCCCCATCCCCTCCTCTCCCTCACCTCCCCCATCCCCTCACCCTCTCACCTCCCCCATCCCCTCCTCTCCCTCACCTCCCCCATCCCCTCATCCTCTCACCTCCCCCCCTCCCCTCACCTCCCTAACCTTACCACCTCCTCAACCCCTCACCTCCCCTATCCCCTCACCTCCCTAACCTTCTCACCTCACCTCCTCACCTCCCTC
>NW_022589745.1:841039-875648 GCF_004348235.1 Phoca vitulina | reverse complement strand
CCCTCACCTCCTTGCCCCCTCATCTCTCCCAACTCCTCAACCCCTCACCTCTTCAGCTCCCCATCTCCTCACCTCCCTCACCTTCTCACCTCATCTCCTCACCTCCCTCACTTCCCCCATCCTCCCTTCATCTCCCTCACCTACCCCATCTCCTCACCCTCTAACCTCCTCACCCCTTCACCTTTCCCAACCCCTCAACCCCTTACCTCTTTAGCTCCCCCATCTCTCCCACCTCCTCACCTCCCCACCCCCTCATCCCCTTACCTCCTCACACCCTCACATCCTCATCCCCTCACCTCCTCATCTCTTCACCTCCCTCACCCCCTCAACCCCTCACTTCCTCTCCACTCACCTCCCCACCTCCCTCACTTCCCTCATCTCCCCCACTTTCTTGCCTTGCCAAATTCCCACCTCCCAGCTGGAGCCGCCTCTACCACAGCTTAGTGGGGCACACGGCTTCTTGACACGGGGTGCATCTCTGTGGACATGCCACAGAGGCCCAGTGGACGCCTTGTGCCCCAAGCCCCATGCGCTCATCCACCCACCTGCCCACTCCCACTCGGGGGTCACGTGCACAGCTCAGACTCGGGGTGCTCACCTCCCCCTTTGGGTGTGCTGAAAACAATCCACATGCCACAACATAATTTAAAATGGGCTTCACGTCACCTTGAGGAAGGGCCTCCCTCCACATGTCCAGGTTCAGACCCGGAATGTTCTCGCATGGCTCAAAGTCCCGCGGGAATCTCCCGATTTGGAAGGCGTCAGTGGGCACTCTGGGGAGGCCCGTGTTGTCACAGATGACCCGGGACAGGGAATGCCTCGCCAGCTCGCGCCGTTGGGCCTCGGTGAACACCCCGCTGCTCTCCCACCAGAACCTGCAGAGGAGGAGAGAGCCGAGCATGCTGCAGGGGGGCCCGCGACTGAGGGTGCCTCCCATCAGGGCAGACGGGGTGTCCTGTGCGGTCATCTGCGTCGCGTGTTCCCAGACTCCTCACTCTTGACAAACTGGGCCCGGGATTAGGGGCTGGCTTGGCTGACTCCCTCAGGGACCTTCAAGGGGCGGGGGCCCAGGCCGAGCCGACAGAGGGGCAGCAAACCCACCCCGCGCTTGGATGCCGTCCTGGGCCTGCGTCTCACGCCTTGGTCAGCGCCCACCTGCCCAAATCGGCAGCCGTGTGAGAGGACACCCAAAGGTGGGTTTCTGGGTGTCAGAACACCTGTGCTCTCCACATGATGTCCGCTCACACGTGAGACCGGGTCCTTCGGACGCATCAACAGCAGCTCTCGGTTCTAGTGCTCAGCGTGCTCATGCTGCCTATGCTGCGTTTCTGTGATGACCCGGGTTCACGGCCCCACAGAGACGGCCGGGCTGCGTGAGTGCCCACGACACAGCTGTGTTGGGACCTGTGCGGAGTGGGGGCCACAGAAGAGCCCGGCGGCAGTACCCACCGGTCCCCGTCCCTCAGGGCCTTCATCTGTTTCCCAATGAGGCACGCAAACAGCGGACCCGTGCGGGCCTGGGGGAGGAAGGGCTCGGCCAGGCCGCCCAGCCAGACGTCGATGTTGTCGGGGTGCCCGTACAGGTCCATTATCCGGCCGGCGACGCTCGCGTTGGCCATGGCGGTGCGCAGGTCGGCCCGCGTCTCCAGTGTGGGCAGGCCGCAGAACTCCCTCCACGCGTTGTAGCCTGCAGGGACGGGGGGTTGCGGGTGTTCTTGCCCTCCATCCACGTGCCCGCCCCGCCTGCCTCACCAGAGCTGGGCTCCACCCGGATCTGCAGTTGCAGCAAGCAGGGTTGACCAGAGAGCTGAACTACAGGGGCCCCAGGAGGAAAGGCCACGGTGGGCAGGGTGTCAGGGCCAGCCTCAGGGAGGGCTGGGGAGGGTTGGGACAGGTGAGGGCGATGGGGTTGGAGTGGGCACAGCAAGTGGGAGTGCGGAGCTGGGGGCCGGCCCGAGAAGAGGGTCCCCATCCACAGAGTGGCCAGGGGATGGGACCGCTGGTGAGTGACCACCCTGGAGGCAGCTGAGGATGTGTGCTGGCCCCAGGGGAGGTGAGAGGGAGGGGCGGGCAGGACAGCGGCCCTCTGACTTCCCAAAAAGCGCCAGGCCAGACCACCTCCCTCTCCCTGTTTGGGGACTGCTTCTGCCCCACTGGGAGGCCCTGGGCACCCTGTGGGCCTCTGTCCTCAAAGCAACACTGAATGGGCTCCCGGTGGAGGAACCAGAGCGCTGCAAGTTGGCCGGAGACTGGAGACACTGCTTCCAATAGAACAGCTCTGAGGTGGCCGCCGCCACGGCTCAGGCAGGAGGGGAGCCCAGGGAGGAGCCGGGGGCGGGCAAACCTGGCAGGCCGTGATCCCGGCCGCGCTGCAGGTTGATGGACGCCAGGTCCAGCCTGCCCGAGCTCCCCAGCACGAACAGCCTCTCCGTCAGCTCCTCGTTCATCAGCTGGTCCTGCACCTGCAGCTTGGCTGGTCTCGCGAGAAGGCCCCTCACCAGGGGATCCAAACCACCTGGAAAACATCATGCAAGAGGCGCGGTCATCTCCTGAGTCCTGGAGAAACAGTAATAATACCTCACATAGCAAACTCTGCTTGTTCTTAACAAGGTCACGAATTCAAGGTCACGAGTTCACTTTAAGCGATCCTGAGAATTTCCAAGTACTGCTTGGGTTCTGCCATGTGGATCCCCAGGGACTGACCAGCAGGTGCAGGGGCAGGCCTCACGTCTGAAGGGGACCCAGAGAAGGAGCCCAGCAGTCCTGAAGTTTTCGTGTTGTTTCCCGTGGCAGAAGGTGGCTGAACAGAGGTGGGTCAGTCGGGGCACCTGCTCCCCTCACCTCCAAGTGCCAGCCCTCTCCACAGGACCCCTTATGGAAAAGCCCACCTCTGGGCTCCCTCCCACCCCGATCACATGGGTCCTTTATCACGCCTGCCTAGCCTCCTGGCGCTCCAAAGCACAACCCAGAAAGTGCACGCGCTCTGGCCTGTGGGGGGTAGCCTGGGTGCCATCGATGTACGGGGTCCTGGTGACCTGGCTGACCCTCTCCCTCATGCTCCGCACACATTCACGTGGGAGCAAAGATCGCGTGTGGTGACTGCTTCCCCTCCCCTCCCCCTGCTGCGTCCACTGGGTGCCAGACACCCTTTGCAACAGGCCAGAAGCTTCTAGAAGGAGGACGTTGGGAGGACAAGGGGTACAAACAACCCTTCCCAGGCCCTGTTGTGCGGACGTTCATGCTCCAGTGCTCTGTGGGGGGGATGAGGCAGGAGCAGGCTGCATGTTTAATGGGGAAGATGCTGTTATTTACACTGAACAGGTGCACATGGGTCTCTACTTCAGTAGCTCTGAAATAATAGGTCGGAAGTACTTGCACCTGGGGTGGTTGCCCTGCGAGCTCTGAAGAACGTCAGAAACCCTAGGGGAGATGTCTGGATGAGCAGGTTAGCCTTTAAAAGGCTTTGAATGCATCTATTTCCCCTATAAACACTGATATTATGCAGCCCTGCATGATGCGAGGTGAAAGCAGGCCCTTGCTGTGGGGTGGTGGGCACTTTCGGGGAGCCGGCGTGAGGGAGGCCAACCTCCAGCAGGAGGGGAAGCGCACCTTCCTTGAGGAGCCTCCAGGGGCTGAAGAAGGCGTCCTGCAGCCGCAGAGGGGGAAGGCCGGGGTGCTCCTGGAAGCGGGCGTCCAGCCGCCTCACCAGCGGGTGCACCGTGGCGTGGCCGAAGCGGAAGGCGGCCGTGGAAAACACATTGGACACGGTGGGGTCCACAGCTGGGTCATAGCCCTCATAGGGGCCCACGTGCTGCTGGAAGGCCTCGGGGCCCAGGACTTTGGGAACATAGTCCCGCATGGTAATGATCTATGGAGAGAGGAAGACAGGAGAGCTTCTGAGCAGGGGCTACCGGCAGCAGGGCCCACGGTGCCAGACTTGGGCCACACCCAGCATCAGCGAAGGACTTCCTCCTGAGCGTGCCCTGGGAGGCAGAGGTGTCCCGGGAGGAACATGCCGTCCAGGTAAGGGAACAGGTGAACAGGTGAATGGATCCAAAGAGCATCCCCACAGCTCTTACACTTATGGAGCTGGGGGGCATGTCAGTGACACCCCCAAACACCCCTCAGGGCAGGGCAGGCCACGTAAAGCTTGGGGGTGCACCACGCAGAGACTGGCTGCCACACTGCACTCCTCCCCCAACCTCTTCGCCCCCTTCACCGTGGGCACTCCATCAACGCTGAGCTCAGAAGAGAAGTCAGAGATCTAGGTGTCTCAAGGAACCTGAGAAGCAGAGGCTCAGGATTCAGACCCGTGAGCTCAAATCCCACCTCCTACTTCTTAGCTGTGCGAGTCTGGGGGGTGGGGTGCTGGGTGGCCTCTCTGACCTGGCTTCCTTTTCTGGAAAAGCCTTTTTCATGGAGTTTTTGTGAGAGTAGGAAACATGCATGGCTTTCTGTGTTGGGTCTGTTGTGTGGTCTCCATATGGCAGATACATTTGTTGCCCAGAGTGGGTCAGTGCGTGTTGGAGGACCCCCTCCCCAGGAGCTGTAAGGAAATGACACACCGCCTGAAGTTTACTTGTGATCTGAATGGCTCTGGCAGATTAAAAGTTATGCTGGGACCCCTGTGTTATTCCTTCTTTTCCCCCTGAGTTGTGTCTGTCAGCTTGTAAGTTCTTTGTAATGGAAACACGAAGAAAAGGGGCTGGCAGGGGTCTCCACAGGAGCCAAAACCATGCGTGTGTTTTGTGAATGAGGCCTCGTTCTATTTTGGTCTCCGCCTGGAAGATGCACCGCGTTATCTAAAGGGACAGGACAGACCTGGCACTCGAGCCTCGGCAGGTGCCTTTTGTGATCACGGGACCACGCCGTCCGCTGACTGTACCGGGTCTCTCTCCGCTCGTCCTGCCCTGCACTAAGGCCTCAAAGTGAGTTCTCAGAAGGGTGTTTATTTGTTTGTTCTGGTACTCAGGAGTTCTGCGAGCCGGCTGCAGGCACCTTCGTGGGACGGTGGTGGGGCTGTGGCGGCCGGGGAAGAAGCTCAGGTCTGAGGCCCAAGCGGGCATGGCCGTGGGCAGCACAGGTCTACGACTGTGGATTCACTGCGGGGGAGCACCCTCCCCTCCGCAGAGCATCAGCCCCGGTCTCTGATTCCAGCGCCCATGCTGTGAGAAGCCCCGTCAGCGGTCATAAGGTGGCCATAGTCCTGTGGTTTCTGTTTGGTGCGTGCTCCCCAGAGGATCAGGTATAAGGGCTCTGCTTGTAGATTTAACAGTAATTCTCTTTGCTGTAAAAATCAGTGTCAAATTCTTTCAGTATTTAAAAAGATTTTGGTCAATAAATGGCATCCAATGAGGTATAAGCCAATGGGAAAGACTGTCCCAGAACACGAAGGTCTTCGGTTGTAGCTTACCAGTTCAGCAGACAAGCTGTTCACATTCTCCGACTGTTGGAAGAAACAGCCACCATCTGCGTCCGTATGATAGGTCCCTTCCAAACAAGATGTGGTTTCTGACTGCACGATCTGTACTTTGCAGGAGTGCGGCGGGAGTGGCAGGTGCTGGTAGGCAGCCGCCCACTTGGCCGAAGGTGCCGCAGTGCGTGCTTTCACCTCTGGGGCCTGGAAGACGCCGAATGGAGGCTGGTCCAGGGCTCCTTGTCAGATGGGTCTTCCCTGAGCCAGTTCAGCGACGAGTGAGGAGCACCCGGGTCACTGACCAGCACGCAGAGTACTGACGACTTAGTCGTGCACAGCGTGGCCCTCGGCCCAGGTTGGCGCCACAGCTTGTCCTCGGGCTTCTCCACACAGGAGGTCGGTGTGGCTCTTGCTGCCCCACTTCTGCTTCTTGTCCCCACAGCACAAGGGAAACGGCCTTCCTCTTCCCCGCCAGGGACACTAGACAGCTTTAAATTGCAGTGGAAAAGATTCTAATGACGTCTGCTTCCCTTTCTCTGAAGTTAGACTTGGGTCCCAGTGGGCACAGGGCGCATTGTCCCGACGTGCAGAGGCACAAGCGGGGAGGGAGAGCCCGGGGACACGCCTGCACAGGGCTGTTTGTCCTGGGGCAGAGGGGACCCTGGAACGAGCTGCACAAGAAGTCGGGGCAAAGGCCTCAGTGGGGAGCAGCGCGGGGCTCTGGCGGACAGGGCGGGGCTGGCGAGAGGCTGTGCAGGTGCAGGACGCAGTCGGGGCGCCGCTGCTTCGGGGGCGGAGGCGGGGGCGGGGGCAGGAGCCAAGGCTGGCCACGTGTCCCTGGGCCTAGCTGCTCAGATCTGGGTGGCAGCCATGGGGCTGGGCGTGCTCTCTCTCTTCTAATTTGCAGACATTCTTCTTAATGACATATTGCTTTTCAGGAGAGGAGAGATCCAGACCACGGAAGCAGCAAAGAGGGACAGCCTTGCGAGAACCCGCGGGACACAGGCCTCATCTCGGGAAGGGTTTTATCAACGCAAACGCAACCTCTTGTTATTTTAGGGTTTCCGAGGTATTTGCCAAAAACACCGAAGAGAAGCTATTGACTGAGAAAAACACACTAGGGAATCTGAAAGTGAACGGTGAAGCCGAGAAATGTGGACACGTCCTGGCATGACGCTGGGAGCTGGGCTTCCCGCACGCACTCCCGAGCGCCCACTTTGTGCACAGCCCGGTCCATCAGCGGACAGCACCTGCCCACGGAGCTCGTGTTCGGGAAGGGGCACGGGCACACACAACCAAGCACGCCGCTGTCAGGGACACAGCCGAGAGGACTCCCCGCGGCAGAAGCGGGGGCAAGACACCCCAGCGGGAGCCCAGGAACCACTCGCCTGAGCCTGACTCGGACACCACTTTGTTCAAGGTCAGATCATGTCCGACAAGCTATTTGAAACAGTGACAGGTTTCCAGGTCACACTGTATGCTGTCCTCCAGATCTACCTAAACCCTGCTCACAGATCCTATATGGCTCCCACTTTTATGTCACTAACTGCGCGTGTTTTCATAATTCGCAGGTGACCTTGTCCAGACCGAGCTGCGTGTGTAACGGAAGCCTCGGGCCCTCGGCTTGCGGGCCGGGATCCCACTTTCTACTCTGAGCCCCGCACCCACACGCCCCCTGCGCCCCCACGAGCACGCGGGGCGCCGCAGGACCTTGCGCACCTGGTGCAGGGCGCCCACCACTTTGCGCGCCTCCTGGTAGGTGGTGTCGGCGCTCCAGTGCGCGTTGAGAGCCTTGAGCGCGGACGCCAGGCGGTTGTGCTCGCGCAGCCACAGCGTGTGCATGGCTGTCAGACCAGGGACCTCGCTGGCACGGCCGTCCCCCGCCAGGAAGCAGGGCGCTCCGGCCGTCCCGCGAGGGCCGGGCTCAGGCGCACAGGCCGTGGGCGCGGGCGGCCGCGTGAAGGGCAGGTAGGCGCGGCCCGTGTCCCAGTAGCGCGTGTTGACCCGGAGCAGCCCCTCGGCACTGGTCCAGTTGCGCAGCTGCTTCTCCGAGGCCGGGGAGCTGCCGTACACCGTGGACGCATCCAGGAACGAGGTCAGCCCGTTCATCTGCTGTCGCGGGTTGGCCGAGGTCAGGTTGCCAAAGAAGGCGCCTTGGATCCCGGAGCCACAGGCGGCAGAGGAGCGGTAAAACGGCAAACAGGCGCCACCTGCAGTCCCCGAGGCGTTGCTGGGCAGCTGCGGGAGAGGGCACATGGGGTCACCCAGCCTCTGCGGACACTGGAAGCTCAGGCTGGCCGCGGCCCTGGGCCGCCGGGCAGCGCTCTCTGCGGGTCCACTCTTGCCTGTTGCCCTCAGTTCCAGCCTGCCACGGGCTCCTGCTGGGGTCAGCGTGCCGAGAGGGGTCCCCCGCCCCCACCGGGGTCAGTGTGCTGAGAGGGGGAGCCCCGCCCCCGCCCCCGCCGGGGTCAGCATGCCACGAGGGGGGCCCCCCGCCCACGCCGGGGTCAGCGTGCCGAGAGGGGACTGGAGTTAAGGTAGCTGTGATCAATGCAGCCCCTATGCTGTGCTCTTTTACCCCTTCTCCCAATTTTTCCCTTTGGTGTATTTTGTTTAGATGCCCGGCCTGCTGGGGCCTCCTCTGCAGATGCCCAAAGCGTCCTAACTGCTGGTTTTCTTATCTGGCCCGCCCACCAGAAAGCCCTTCCAGGTCGGGTCCCCCTTCCAGCCACACAGCACAGCCTGGAACAGCCTGGAACAGAGTGGCTGCTTGGCGAAGGTGCAGGGGGCAGGTGCCGGTGAGGAGGCGACCCCGACTGTCTGCTCTTGGGTAGGAAGTGCCCCCTGCCAGCCTCCAAGATGTTTTCTACAGAGAAGCGATGAACACCCCCACCTGTGTGGTGTCTTTCCTCGCTGGTAAGAGGGGAAGGAGAATGGTATTTATGGAGACCAATTTGGCAATATCCGTGGCGATCGTCCTGTGCACCGCCCTCTGGCGCTGCCGTGTTGTGCCCAGCAGCTTGCCCCTTAGGGCTACACGGGCACACGGCTCACGTCCACAGACGTGCCCTGCTTCGTTATTTGTGAGCGTGAAAACAGCAAAGCTCGGAAATTAAATGCTCATGAACAAGCAAGTGGGTTAATAAGTTATAATGCATACTTTAAGACTTTAAGAAGTCTTAATCAAATTTCTGTCCACTTAATGATATGGGGAGAAGTGTACTAACTACAGCTAAGTGACCCGCACCAGGTGCCGAGCACGCACACGCACGCACATGCTATGCACACATATGCACGGACAATGCACAGGGTTTTCCCAACAGCTGTTACCTCCCCGCTCCCTGTACAGGACAAATGGGGGTTTTGACCTTTCATTTATAGTTCTGTTTGATTTTTTAAATGACATCTGTTATTTTCATAATAAATAATAAAAGTTTAAAATTCTACCTGTATGGGGAAACATGGGTTTTGGTTTTCACAGGTCAGCTGGCAATCAGCTCCTCCCCCAAATGCAGCTTTGCTGGTGCTCTGAGGCGTGAACGCAATGTCGTGATCAATATATTGCCCCCACACCATCAGGAGATCAGAATATTGGTCATCCTCTGTGACGGCCTCGTTGGGAACTTGAATGACTTGTCTTGTCACCTCCCGGACCTGATGAGAGAGACCAGCCTGTCATGCGGGATGGACATCTGCAGAGAAAGAGGACACTGAGGGATCCTGAAGGTCGGGGACACTTGCTCAGGGGACGGGGAGCCCACAGGCCAGGGCACTCACTCGGGACTGGGAGCCATCCATGTGATAATGGCCATGACTCAGAGGGTGGGCCCCGGGGGCCAGGAGGGCTGTTCCAGGCCTGGACATGTTTGCAGGTGTGATTACTGTAAGGACCCTGAGACAGGGGCTCTTCAGGGGTTCTAAGTTCTGGGGTTCCAAGTTCTGGGGTTCCAAGTGGATCCAATGCAATCGCAGGTTCTTAGAATCTGAGAGCCTCTCCTGCCTGTGGTCAGAGGGGATGTGGCTTTGGGGGGCCGGGAAGAGGCTCTGCTGCAGCCCCGCCCACACCTGGTCGTAGCCCCGTGAGACCCACGTCACACTCCTCACCTCCAGAACTGGAGGGTGGGAACATTGAGTAGTTTCAGCAGGAGCAGAAACCTAACAGCCTGCGTGAAAGACTTCTGAGCTTCGATTGCTCTAAGTAGCCGTGTAATTCTGGCAAATACGGTTTACAGAATCCTGGTCCCTTAACTCCGAGAGTTCAGAGAGCCCCGGGGCTTGAACAGGCATCTAGCAGGATGGAAAAGGTATTCCTAACTCATTTAGGGACAATAGAGTGGAGGCTGAGAGTGACCTGCAGAAATGTACGGGGGACGAGCGCAGCTGGAGGGGCCCGTGCCGCCCCACCGGGCCCAGCCACCAGCTCCCACGCTGCTCCCAGCTGCGAGGAGCACCTGTCCTGCTCAGCCACGGTCTGGAAGAACAGCTCAGGATGCTGATCCGTAGAGAACCTGTGGACGGGGTACCGGCCCCAAGCTGGTGTGGTCAGATCCTGACTGCTCATGCTGAACAGAGCATCACGGTCATATTTCTGGAGAATTCCATTGTCTCACGTAGTACAAAACCAGGCAGACTGGTTTATTGATGGAAGCAAGTAGTCAAATTGAGGGCAAAATATCCACTTTTTAACCAAATTCATCAGTGGATTGGATATGAGTTTGCTTAGCAAATAATTTGCCTCTGGGAGTAAAGCGGCAACCATCATTTTGCATAAATGAGTGAATTACTTAACTGGTAAGTATCTTTGAACACACATCATCCTCTGCCTATGGGTAAAGGAATTTATTTCAAAATGCCAAAATGAGGGGCACCTGGGTGGCTCAGTCGATTAAGCAACTGACTCTTAGTTTCGGCTCAGGTCGTGATCTCAGGGTCGTGATATCAAACCCCACATCGGGCTCCGGGACTAGCAGGGAGTCTGCTTGGGATTCTCTCCCTCTGCTCTTCCCCCGCAACCAAATAAATAAATCTTAAAAAAAAACCCAAAATACCGAAATGATTGTGAAGAGCAGAGAGTTGGACGAGCCTTAATCTAAATCTGCATCGTCCCAGTCACTGGCTGGTGACTTGCATCTCTCCGCGCCTCAGCTCCCAAGCTGGCGAGCACAGGCTCTGGGAGGGTGGAGAGGACCAGGCTCTGTGAGCACGCTGCTGGGCACTCTGCCCTGAGCCCGGTCTCGGCAGCAGGCTGGCGTCCTCCAAGACGGCGGCGTCTGGCAGCGCCACGGGGACCGGGTTCCAGCGCGGTTGGCACAGTGTGTGGAGGCACCTACCGGGGGCAGTGGGAAGCCGTTGTACCGCAAGTGGGGGTTCCAGCCTCTGGGCTCACTGACCCCATCTTCGTAGGCGGGCGGCAGCCATCGCGCCAGGGCTGTGTTGGAGGCTCCCCACCTGGGGTGGTCTCTGTGGAGACAAACGTGAGACTTGCAACCCCGAGATAGCCTACATTTGGAAAAAGATGATAGCTGAGTGAGAATGGAAATATCAGTTCAAAGAGCCAAATGAAATGGGAATTTTCTGTTAGAGAAAAATTTGTGTGTGTGTGTGTTTTAAAGGATAATTTGGACATAAAATCATTACAGTGTTCAGGTCCCCTTGGCATTTGTCAAACAAATCACGTGGGAGCACCCAGTGGGGGCGCTTGACGGCTGTTGCAGGGTCTTTGCAAAGAAGTGTGCGCGAGGCCAGTTTGGAGGTGTGCGGTCGACAAGTGTCTGGGCTCGGGAGGCCACGCGGCCAAAGGGTTAGGTTTGGAGAAGATCGGGATCTAGACTTCTCAACAAGTGTCTCATGCATCCGATGTGTAGACACTTGGAACATCTAAGATGTGAAGTCTAAGAGATTCATGACAAGCTGAATGATTTTGTAAAGTTTTTGGAGTGTTGAGAAATATAAATATTTAAAAATCCGTTGCTTTGTTTTGACACGTTATGATCACGATTAAGGAGGCTACATACGTGGATCATTCTTCCATAAACGTGACTGATTTAGAAGCTCTGCTTGACGGTGAAAGGAACCGTGAGCTACCCAGGGAGGCCGCTAGTCTGGACAACCAAGAGTCCGCACATCTGGAGGCGAGACGCAGTTTTGGCCCCCGTGACAGACTGAACAGACCACGCTTCTCCTAATGGCGCCACACGGCCCCGGGCGTAGGGAAAAGGACTTCACTGCTGCGTCACTCATGTCGCCACTGCCCCTCGAGGAGCCCTCCCGAGGGCCTTGCTTGCAGGAGGTGGGATGGGGACTTCCATGCGTCTGCAGGGGCGGTGCGTGGGGGAGAATCCTATTATCCATCCTTCACTGATCTCCAGCGCACCATCGTGGCTCAATTTGTAGAATGACATGGGACAGCAATGCATTTAATTAGCGGCAGTAAGTCAGTGTGGGGAGATTGGTGTGCGCTCTAGTGTCAGATTCATTACAGTTGGTTTTTCTTTATTGAAATTCCACTGCTTGGGGGGAGGTATAATTTCACTCCATTAAAAATAATGAAATATTCTTTTAACTGCTTAGGCCATGATTTTTTTGCTGATTGACTTTATATTTCAGTAGCTTGTAGGCTGTCATGAGAGCCTGTGGCCCTCGCCTGTCTTATGGACACTCGGCAAGGGTGTGCACTTGACCTTCCCAGCCAGAGCCTCAGCCTGCCCAGCGGGAGCCCAGGACAGAGCGCGGCCTGTGCCGGGGGCGGTGTTCGGTGCCATCCGGAGACCTTCTCACGGCCTCCCCACGACGCATCCGGCGTCGCTCCTGTGTCAGAAGAATCTCTGCCGCCATGGGGTCGACCTTTAGCTCCAAATCACTTGCTTATTAGTGTTGGGTTCTGGGCCGTGGGAGGGAAAGGGTCATAAGCTGACGGAGTGAGCAGGTGGGAGCATTTCCGGAGGAGAGGTTACAAGGTCACAGCTGTCTGTGCTGTGATGTTTGGAAGTGCTAGCGCCCCTCTCCGAGGCTCCAGCACCCTGGATGCCGTGACACCCCGGGTTCTAAAGAGAGAGGCAGGTCCAACTACCAGCCTGACCAGAGCGTGGATGGAAGTCCACAGTGGATGCTGGGAGGCGCCGTGGGTGTCCTCCCGGCCACAGACGTGGGAGCACCGGAACTGTGTGGTGTCTGCTTGAGGAGATGCAGTGTCACCAAGTGTCTCATGCTTGGGGAACCGCGATGGAGCTTTGACCTCTGTGGCAACGAAACCTTTCCACACCCTCATCTGCGAGTGGTGCACACGTGGGCAGCAGGGCAGGGGACGGGACACGCAAACCCAGACAGTCCCCACGTGGCCCCAGGACCTAGAGTGGCTCCTACCGTGCTCGATGCACTGTCCGTCAGCCTGAAGCGTAAGAAAACTCAGCCCATGGTGCGCGGGCCTTGGGCTGGAGCTCCCTGATTGTAGGTGGTGCAGACTCGCGAGTGCGTGGTTGATCGATGCCGTGCTTTTCCATCATGGGCATGGACTCGATATGCTCCAAGAACTCTGGAAACTTCTCTAGTCTGGCATCATTCGTACCCATGTTATGGGCCACGTATGTCAGGCATGAAACCCACACCAGCAACATCTACTTTTCTACGAGCGTCCTGGGGCCTCAGGGGCCGCATGCACCCGTCAGGGGTGCTGTTTTGTTTCAGTTCAAGCATCCGTATTGTAAACGACCTTAGTGTCGCTTGAGCTCTGTTGTCTGGTGGCTACAGTTTGAAGCAGGTTAAACACAGGCCTCCCTACGAGAGACCACCATGTGAAGGACGTCCACTCCAGTAAGATCCACAAGCCGTCACCTCTGCCAGATGGTTTCACGAGCTACGTCAAACCACAAAAGAGAAGAAGCAGTGAGTGTGGATATGACCCTGTGGCAGGTGTCCTGATGGAAAAGGGAGCCGGTGGGTGAGTCTGCAGGTGCCGGTGGACATAATGCCTGTTCACGCATGTTTGGAAGACCGATCCCACATTTAGTTTGGGTTTTGACAATTGTTTCAACAAATTAATGCAGAGAATTTTCTACACACCAAATTAAACACTAAACCCAGGTAGGTCAGGGTTCGGCCTATAACTCAAATGCATGAATCAGATTTTGCCTTCAGAATATATCACTTCCTCTAGGCGCTCATGGGTTCTGAGATCAGAAATTCTCCCAGGATGAGGCTCCACACAGAATCACCACGTAACAGAGATGGGTCCCGTCCTGCAGCCCGGAAGGCTGTTCCCAGTCCGTCTCTGTGTCCACGCAGGATGTCCGTTTGGCAGGCCTGGGCATGAAGCAAGTGAGTCCAGTGACGGTCGGTGTCTCTGTCACCGTGTGGATAGAAACGTCATCTGCAATCTCCATCCGTCTGGTGGGCGGGTTAGAGGCGGTGAGGGCCAGGCTTGTGAGCAGTCATCGTTAATTTGACGTTAAGCCTGAGCCGGGAAAATTCTGCTGTAATTTTGAGATTCAGCCATCGCCACAGATGAATACATCACAGCTGCCTGATGGTGGGAGCCTTGCTCGCAGGAAAAGGCACATGGAATTACATTTATGGTCCTCCGTGGCTAATGCCTCGGGCCAGGATCCAAGAGGTGAGATACCGCCTGGTCATTCGTGGGGAAAATCATGGCAACACTTACAGTATCGGGATTGCAGACTGCATGCAAGGACCTTTAGACATTCTCTCTCTCAAAAACCAGAAACCGCTCTGCCAGGTAAGCATCCTTCCTGTTCACGAGGCAGAAACAGGGCCCAGAATGCCGGTGAGAGCCATCAAGTGGTCACTGTCACATCCAGCAGCCCCAGCAGAGATCTGAGTTCACCGTAACGGATGAGAGCCGCACGCGTGCCCACACACTCAGGCCCGGAAAACCCGGGCCGATGTGGGGACCTGAGCAGCCACCGGGCAACGCTCCCGAGAGCAGAGTAGGGCCCCCGCAAACATGCACTGCACTTGCTTCCACGCACGCAACGCCCTTGCAGCACCAATCACATCCGACAAACGAGGAAGATTGTAGATTGTAGAAATCCTTCTTTCCCACTTCCGTTAACTGATGGCGCGGGGTGATCCCAGCACTTGGCATATTCTCAGTAAAGGGAAAACGAACATGAGAAGCCACATCCCACACCTGGGACGCCCACCCATCACCCCACACTGCAGGAAAACTAGCAGAAATGGAGGCGTCTTTTCAATCCACCATTTGGAAATTCAGAAGTTATACAGTTAAATTCCAAGTCACATTTGGCTTAAAGATAGAATGACGGCCAACAACAGTCAATACGCAGAGCCAGACCCCGTGGTTCACCGCCCGGCAGCAGCAACCGGGTAAGAAGTGACGCCGTTAAGGAAGAAAAAGAAAGCGGAGAACAGCCCACGGCGCGTCCATGTTAGTCTAGAAAAAAGGAAGTAACAAGGAAACAACCCCCCCCCAAATCAAAAAGAAATATTGGTGAAATTTTAGTAAAAAATAGGCAGCATAACATGGTGGTAAAGACCAATATATCGGAGACTGAATTCTTGGAAACCTTGTAAAGAAGTCTGACCACTGGTGAGCCTCAAACGAATAGCAGTCCTAGCTTCCTGCTGGTCACAAACGTGCCTTCAAAACGGAAATAAAAGATCACACTCTAACCTGGATGCTCTAGAAACTCAGCTTAATAACCAGAACTATCCAGAAGGAAAATGCACTTTCTCAGGTGAAAAATACATGCCAGAAAGAAATATCTGTCCTGTCCTTAGTCCCTCTATCTGAACAAACCGGGGTTAAACATGCCCGGGGCACAGAACCTGCGCGGGGGGCTGGACCCGGGCTGCAAGAGCACATGTGCACGTGGCATGTGAGAGCAGCCCCGAGCGGGGCGTCTGTGCGCACAGAGGACTCCCACCCTCCGCAGCCTGCACCCCAGGCAGACCCCGTGCCGTCGGGGAGCAGGCGGCTGACGGAGGAGACAGGCCCGCCCAGTGGCGGGGGGCTTCCCCAGGGCTGGGCCGGACGTCCTGCCCCTGTGAAGGGACCTGGGAGGCTGAGCTGAGGGGCCCAGGCCCTCCCGGGGAGGGGGCCGGAGAGGGGACACCCTCGCTGGTGTGAAGTGGCTTTAGCAGAGTGCAGGAGGGCACCTTGATCATCTGGGAAATCCCACGTGTCCTGGATGATTTGGTCCACTCAAGCACCACCCTCTGTCCTGAACCGTGGACTGGACCACGTGCCCGTCTGTTGGCAGTAGTCCCCGTGAGCCCCGTGACCAGCCACGTGGGCGCCACCGTTTTGTTTCATTCTGAGATTCGTTCTGCGTTTCTGGTTAGTCCAGGAGTACAGTCATCATAGGACCTAGCCTTCCAACTGCGAAGCTCTCTGTAATAAAAATGGGAGCTAGTCCTGTTTATGCTGGACCCACTGGGGCCCGTGGTCCCATTCCTCAGCTCTGTGAGGACAGGTCTGTCGTATTCCCCAGCAGGTGTCACAGGGCCTGGCTCAGGGCGCTCAGAGTGTTTGAATAAATATAGGAAGGGAGGGAGGGAGGACAGCCATCTTTTTCCCAGCTCCCTCCCCGGGGACAGGGCCATCGTCGTGCTGCCCTCCAGTACCTGGGTGGCTTTGCTCTGGTGCAGACTTGTGTCCTGGGCCCCGTGGCCATCCTCCACCCAAAGGACGTCTGGGCCTCCTCATCCTTCTCAGGGTTCTGATCTCAGTCGAGCCCAGGGTTCCTGGGCCTTCCCAGAACCCAACTCTAGGGGACACTTTGTGGAAAGGGTGGGGCAGCGTCGGGACACCCGCAGATGGAGTGGACAGGTGTCTAAGGGACACCTGCAGACAGGGTGGGGCAGCGTCCAGGGGACACTGGTGGATGCGGTCATGTGGGGGGCACCCGCAGATGGGGTGGGGCAGGTGGGGTGGTCCTGGGCACTCAGAGGCGGGAGAAGACCCGAGTGGTCTGCAGCCCCCCTCGGGATGGCCTCTAACCCTGCTGGGGCCCAGCTGCCACCAGAAGACAGAGCCAGTCCGACGGAAACGCCTACCTGTTGTTGCAAGCGCCCGTGATGAGCCTGTACTTGCTGGCCAGGCAGGTGTTTGGACATTTGGGGGGTAGCATGTAGGGCAGGCATCCGGACACGTTTGCAATTGTGTTCAGCACATCTTCCGGTAGGACGTCTGGGTAGAAACAACAGCACATTGACCACCATTTGCAATGACGAGCCTACCTGTGGCCGTACACGCGGTAAGGAGGTCTCAGACGGGGCCCCAGCCTCCGCACGGGGGACCCCCACACCAGCCGCGTCTCCTCTGGGGCGAGGGCTCCTTCTCCTTCAAACCAGTCACTCTCTGTAATCCCCGCGCGCTTCCTCACTGCGAGGATTTGGGCTTTTAAAACCTATGTCTGCTTTGTGACCTTTCAGAAAAGCAAGTCAGACCCCTGACCCCACCTGTGGGACCGCATCCCCGACGCGTCTCCGCACCCTGGCAGTGAGGCCGTGCGTCCAGCAAAGCTCGGTCCTTACCCTCCCCCAAGCCCGCCCGGTCAGCTGTGCGGGCAGCCTGCCTTCTCTCCGAGCACTGGCTTCTGGTTCCCTCCTTGCCACTCTTTCCAGGTTAGGCCCCAGAAAGCAGGCTTATCTCTATTTATTTCCCCAATGCTGTTGCTGTTTATTCAACAAATCAGAGCAAGGCCTGCTTTCTTGTGTGTTCCTAGACGGAATCATCGGTCACTCTCCAAGATGGTTTGTACAAATCCTCCAGATAATGCCATAGAGACAACAGCCAGATACCGGTGAGGTTCAGACTCGCTAGAGGAGCTCTGGAAAGAACGCATATTCCGTTCTAAGTCGGAGAGAAACCAGACTGGCCTCTCGGTGATGCAGGGAGCCGTGTCTGCCGGTGGCTCTGTGCGAACAGCAGAATGACCCTGGGGCCGGGCTTCCCGTTCTGCCCACGGATGAGCACGCACTCCTCATGAGGCTGAGCACAGCTCCCTCCTGACAGGATGCGCTCAGGCACCCGTGGGAGGAAACCGGGTCCCCTGCACGGAGCCATATACTGTCACAGCTACGCAATGAACAGAAGCAGGGCCAGGAAGGAGCCCGGAAACTGGGTGCCCGCACGCGGCTGTAGACGCTTCACGCTGACGAGGTCACAGGGCCACGTGTACTGCCAGGATTGCTTTTCTCACACTGCACGTTGTCCACTCCTGTCCACGTTGTTGACAACGGAAACCTCAGGAAACTGCATAAATCAGCCGGTTCTTCGGTTCTGCATGTTGGGCTGGACCAAACCCCCAGCCTCGTCTCCCCAGGCACCTGCCTCCCCAGAGCTGAGCAAGGGCACTGACCCTGGAGCAGGTACCCGGGGCTGGGGGTCCGCGCACGCACGGCCGGCCTTAGAGCCCTTGCTCAGCCCCACAGTTTGAAACAAAACCATGTCTGATGAACCGTTGGTTGCTATGAAGTCAACTGAACCTGCTAAGTGTGGTATCTGAGAATTCTGGTGAGTCCTGACTTGGCTAACCTGTCTTATTCAAAAGGCTAACTAGGAAGCGACATATCTATACATGGTGGAATATTGCTCAGCCATCAAAAATAATGAGATCTTGCCTTTCCCAACGACGTGGATGGAGCTAGAGGGTATTATGCTGAGTGAAATAAGTCAGTCACAGGAAGACGAACACCATATGATCTCACTCATGTGTGGAATTTAAGAAACAAAACAGATGAACGTAGGGGAAGGGAAGAAGAGAGAGGGAAACAAAGCGTAAGAGACTCTTAACACTAGAGAACAGAGGGAGGGCTATTGGAGGGAGGTAGGGGGATGGGCTGGCTGGGGGATGGGAGGGCACCTGTCGGGATGAGCCCTGGGTGTTGTAGGTAAGTGAGGAATCACTAAATTCCACTCCTGAAACCCATTTTACCCTATGTGTTAACTAACTAGAATTTAAATAAAAACTTGGAATAAACAGATTTAAAAAAATAAAAAATAAAGTAAAAGAAACAAAGGCTAAGTCAGCATTAAGTGTCTTGGCCCTTTTTGGAGGGAGCACTCAGAGAGCAAGCGGGCCGTGACTCCACACTGAAGAAGCCTGGATACGTCTGATTGTCCCAAAGCCCGTCTTCCAGGCCCTATCCCAGGATGCACAGACCGCCCGGTCCGGCCGGCAGCACCCGGCCTTGGCCCACAGGCTGCCTTCCTCTGAGGCAGCTCCTCTGCCCGTAGCCCATGTTGTCCCCATGTCAGGGTCAGGGTCGGGTGGACTGGCTCTCAAAGCCTCGGAGGAAGTCATGGAGGCCACGGCCACGCAGCGGGGAGGGGCTTTGCCCCGGGCAGCTCCCAGGAGAACATGCCTCCTGGAACAGCCCTGCAAGCAGCTCCCAGCCTTCCGACCGGTCCCCGGAAACCGCCGCTTGGACGCCACACTGCCGCCGCCCCACATCACAGGGACAGGTACCTCCCAGGGAGCCCAGACACAATCTCATGCCTGTTCGAGCAGCGGTTAAGGATCCGCCGTGTCCGAGCGTGGAGCCGAGTGAGAAGTGCCCCGTGCAGTCCCTGCAGTCTGCCCCTCGGGGGCCGCTGCTCAGGTGGGGGCACCTCGGGGGGCTCACCGGTGGGAGGCCGAGATCGCCCGAGCTTCCCGGAGACGCTTGTCTTCAGGGCCTGCACGGAAGCTTCCATGATCTCGGCCGCTCGGGCGATGGCTCGGCTGGTTGGCTCAGGGAGTTTGGAAAAAGACAGAAGCTGTGATGGACGAGGGATCTCTCTTTTGCTGAGGTCCCTGCGGCAAAGAGGAGACACAAAGCGGGTTATTGGTTTATGGCTGCTTTCAAAGTAATCACTACTCACTTCAGCAGAGCACGTGCCAGGGACCAGCACCGTGCGGGTTCGGGTGGGCGTATCCGGAGGCCGTTCACCAGGACCGCCGTAGAGGGACAGGACTTGGGGCAGATAAACCTTCTCATCAAAATCCAGTTAGACGCCTTCGCTGTGTTCCAGCCAGTGAGAGAGGGGCCCTGAGTGTGTGCAACCCTGTTGGGCTCCTGGGGCCAGCAAGTGCTTGCAGGCCGGCCCGTCCCCTCCAGTCAGAGAATCAACCCCCACAGGGCGGAACAGGGCAACAGAACCATTTGTGGGGGGACAGGAAGCACCGTGCCCTGTCCCCAGCGCCCTGCGTCCCTGGCCTCTCACATTCCAACAGCTCCAGCCCCGGGGGATCCGTCCAGCCCCCTGCCCACAGCGACCCAGGGGGCAGGGGGCCCGAGCCGGCCTCTACCTGGGCGGCACCTGCAGAGTGGAGCCCCGCGGCCCCAGGAAGAGCCAGCGGCTGGAGGGAAGCCCCTCCAGCTGCCCTGGGATCTGCGGCTCCTCACGCTGCAGAAGCAGCCGAGCTCCGCTTCCCGTGGTCCCACTGGCTGTGAGCCAGCGGGCCGCCGAAGCTTTCCGTGTGTTAGTGATAAGCCCAAACGTGCAGGCTCCCTGAGCAAACCAGGGTGGCAGGTGCTGTGCCGAGCACAACGCATACCTCAGGCTATTACTTCTGAAAACCTCGGGTGGTAAATGGCGTAATTAGGCCCATTTTACAAATCTCGCTCATTGAGAGTCAGGTAGCTGGCATCAGGTGGACGGCCAGTGACAGAAAACACAAGAACTGTGAGCGTCCACGGCAGATACTTTAGAGAAAACCTGACGTCCCTATGAATGTGCATGATCTATAACCGCGCATGATCTATAAAAACACGGTATGTGAGGCCTGCCTGTGTGTTTATAACACCATGTCGTCATGAACACCAGCCTGCAGAGCTTCATGGGACCCTGGCCCCAGACATGAGACTCCGGCCCCATTCACGGGACCCCGGCCCCATTCACGGGACCCTGGCCCCAGACACGGGACCCGGCCCCAGACACAAGACCCCGGCCCCAGACACAGGACCCCGGCCCCAGACACAGGACGCCAGCCCCATTCACGGGACCCCGGCCCCAGACATGGGACACCGGCCCCACACAAGGGGCCCCAACCCCATTCACGGGACCCTGGCCCCAGACACAAGACCCCGGCCCCAGACACAGGACGCCAGCCCCATTCATAGGACCCTGGCCTCAGACATGAGACCCCAGCCACCGCAGTGCCAGTTCTGGCCTTTCTGGGGCTCCCTGAGACTCTGGGGGAGATAGGACAGCCCCCCAAAGATGTCCAAGTTGGACCCCTCAGAGCCCGTGAACAGGCCTGGCTGCTTAGCAAAGGGGATTATGTTGTGGATAGAATTGGGATTGCTAATCAGCTGAGGATAAATGGGGCTCTTCCCCTGGGTTATCCAGAAGGCCACACAACCACCAGGTCCTTACGAGGGGAGGAGGAAGACGGGGGGCGGGGAGGAGAAGTGGTCAGAGATTCCGTCGCCCCCCAAAGACAGAGGAAGGGCCCAGCTGGGGAACATGGGAGCCTCTAGAGCCAGGAAGGTGAGGAAAGGGAGGTTTCCCGGGTCTCAGAAGGACTGGCGTCCCACAGACTCCTGGACTCTGGCCCACGGAGGTCCATGATGGACTGGGACCCACAGGATGGTGTGACCGTCCACGCGTGCTGGATTAAGCCGCTGGGTTTGGGACAACGTGCTCCAGCAGCCCTCGGAGGCCAGTGCCCCTCTCCTCATGGAGGCCCTGGGCCACGTGTGGCGGCCTCAGAGCCTCGGCCGGGGGACCCCTGTAGCACACAGGCCGCAGACCTGACCTGCACCCCAGGCGCCCCCCGCTGTTACATCGACAGGGAGCAAACTTTCCCCTTTGTGCAGGGAGGCGCCCTATCTTCCAAGGCTACCCGCTTGGCAAACGTCCCTGGAAAGGCAGGCGGTGACCTTCTCGCCGTGTTTCCAAGCAAACCAGTGAGCCGGTGAGCAGAACCTTCTAGGGGCCCAGACCCACTGCAGCCCGGTCCCCAGGCCACAGACCAGGGCGCTGATGTCCCAGCATGAAGCACTGAGACAAAGCCCACGGCCACAGACCTCGTGAACACGGCCACGTGAGGGGCCACGTCCCCATGGGCACAGGCGGACTTAGAAAGGCCATTTCAGGGAAGGGCCTAGGCCAGTTCTTCTCTTCAGGACGGAGCCCGCACGGGCAGCCAGACCCCCTTGGGAGTCTGCAGTGGCCACGCTCCCACCTCCTTATTTTGCCCTAATTACCCCATTTCTTTGTCCTCAGAGTTCAATGGCAGGAGACTCAGGCCAGCCTCAGCTCGCTGGCAGACCCGTGGACAAGACAGCCGGATCGGGGCCCTGAGATGGTGGACACCTTCCCCTTGGCCGAGGGCAGAGGTCAGTTCAGAACCCAGGGTGAAGCCCTTGGCCTCCTGAGGTAGACCCCAAAGGATCTGGTTTGTGCAGCTGGGAGGACGCCGCAAGCAGGGCCTGTCTGCCTCCCCCTGCAGCCCGGAGTGCTGGGGGCAGCCGCTGAACCCAGGGAACGGGATGTGGGATAAACGGATGTGGTCCCAGCCCTGCCGGTCAGATCCACCGGAGCGGTCACTGGAGGGTGAAAGGGTCCCCTCGAAAAAGTTTGCAAGATGCCAGGGTGGTGTACACGGGGGTCGGATATTATTGGGGGACAGTCTCCCTAGCTCTGGGTTATTTCTCGACACTTTGTGAGGCCAAGGGCACTGTCTTTGTTTTCGTCCACCTTTACCAGGATGCTCAGAAAACGGGCAGCTCTGAGAGGTGCCTGGCGGGCTCAGTCAGCAGCGCACCTGCTCTTGGTCTCGGGGTCCTGAGTTCAAGCCCCACACTGGGCGTGGATGCTACTGAAAAAGGGGGGCAGCGTTGGAAGGCAGAGGTGGTGTCTTCCTCCGCAAAACAGCCCTACGGCCCGTATAACACGACACCACCCTCTCCAGGGCAGAAGGCGGGCACGCGGACCCTCCCCTATGGAGGTGTGGGTTCCGCACCCCATGGCCAGTGTGCCCAGTGGCGAGTCTGGGAAGGGGCGGGAGCTTTAGAAGATCAGAGACACTGGAGTAGGAGGACTTGCAGTTGGAAGTCAGAAAGGACTGTGAGAGAAAGAGCTGAGAGCAAGGGTGCGTGTGACACACCCACCTCGATCCCAGAAGAGAACGAACCCCCGGCGGCCGGAGGGCCCCACGCACAGCCCGCCACGCCCAGCGTTGTACGCCTGTAGGAAGGCTCCCAGGCAAGTGAGTAAAGGATGTGTCGGTTGTGAAGACGAAGTGTGGGTCCGTGAGCACAGGGTCGGGTGACGCCCGCGGGGCGACCCGGCGTCTGGGGAAGGGCGTGCACTGCTCTGCGGACCCGGTCTCGGGCGCACAGACGCAGCAGCTCCGGCTTCGATGACCGTGTGGGGGACACCACCGTCCCTAGCGAGAGCTTATAGAAGTATTAGCCAGCCGCCAACGAAATAAGCTTGGAGGATAAAACCTGCTCTTTACTGTTTGTTTTGTTTGCTTTACAAATATCTCATGTGAGACCACAATGTGCTCAATACTGATGTCAATTATATATGTAAAATCAAGGTGTTTCTTAATGACTTAAACCTGAATGGTGGGTAGACTTAATCCTGCACGGAGGGCCCCATGTGACACGGTGTCCTTTAGCCCAGCCCCCCTCTCTGGTCTCAGCTCCTCCCTACTGCCCCCCAGCGAGGAGCCCCCTGCCGCCGGGACCCCCGCGTGCTACCGGGACCCCTGCCTGATGCCAAGACCCCCACGTGCCGCCAGGACCCCCATGTGCCCCCGGGACCCCCGCCCGCCACCAGGACCCCCGCCCGCCGCCAGGACCCCTGCCCGATGCCAGGACCCCTGCCTGCTGCCAGGACCCCCGTGTGCTGCCAGGACCCCCGCCTGCCACCGGGACTGCAGTACTGAGTCCCGGTGAGATCACCGTGCTTTGCTCTGGGGTTTGCTAGACAGAATTTGAGACTGAACATCGGTTCTTTCAGGATCTTGCCCACGAAGCCAGGAAAGAGAATGAACGCACATGAGGTCAAGTGGAGATTTTGGACCACTGGTGAAAAGTACACGGGGCAGCCCCATCCCCCAGTGGCCTGCCCCCCGTCCCCCCGCGGAAAGCCTACCTCTTCATGGTGTGGTAGATGGCGCCGTCCACCATGCGCCTGCTCGCTTCCACGATGCTGATGACAGCAGAGTCTCTGTTCCGTCCTGTGGAACAACGTATGGCACAATGACGCAGGTTCATGCACAGCCACCCTCTGCCACGTTCAGTGTCCTCCACCGCGTCCAGCATGAGGCAGCCACGAGCCCATGGCTCCTGGCCAGGCCCCCACCTCACAGTGGGCATGAGCTCCCCCTGCAGAGTTGCCCCTGGAGTGCGAGGAGCACACGGACCCTCACGCTCGCACCGCCTCCAAGCGTCGTCGGCCACTCTTGCTTCCCGCTTGCCAGACCACCTCTGGTTAGTCCAGAGAACCCCGAGTACTTTGTTCCCTAACAAAGAGGCGCAGGAAGTTCATAATATTTCCCTATTTTAAGTTGCGCACCGGACAAAAGATAAATTACTTAAACATGCCAGCACTTTGCAGTGACAAGACTAGCATTTTCTTTTACTTCGTGCTTGAAAAGTTTAACAAGTCCTATGCTCTAAACGTTCATGGCCCCTCAAAATGCGTATATTGAAGCCTCACCCCCCGCGTGACAATGTGAGGACAGTCACAAGTGGAGCCCCTGCAGTGGGATCAGTAAGACACGGCTGAGAGCCCCAGCCAGCGGGGACGCAGCCGGATGCATGTCCCCGCAGCCTCACCAGACCCCAAATGTGCCAGCTCCTCGATCTGGGACCTGCAGCCTCTGGAGCGTGAGGAATGCATGTCTCCTGTTTATACGCCACCCAGTTGGTGGTAGCTTGTTATAGCAACCTAGACTAAAAAAATAATGTGAGATTCCATTTCTGGGTTGAAATGTGAGGTTCCACATGAATAACGTAAAGTAGACAAGTTCTTCGAGTGACACACACAAGTAGCTTCTGTTACTAATATATCTTTTGCATAATCAGTACTTTATCAAAGGAAATGCATTTATTTGTAAAAATAAATAGATTATCAGAATGTTTTCGAGCATATACACCTTTATAGGAATTAAACTGTTTTTAGAATGGTAAATGTCTATATTTAGGATGAAGTGGGCACAGCATATCCCAGAAAATCTGTTAAAGTAGTGAGTACACTTGGCAGGTGTCCTTGTCCTAAAACTTCACTAATGATTTTGTTGCAGGAAGAAGTAAGAGCCTCTGAACTGTGAGGAGCATCTGCAGATCCTGAGACAGCAGGTGCCGAGGGCAGAGACCCCAGCAGACTCGGGGGTCCACCGGGGCAGCACCCAGCACAGGCACCTGCATGCACCCTCTCCACTGCCCCTCCTGTCCTCCCCAGTCTACTCTGAGTGTGTTGTAAGAAAGACACAATTCCATGTGGATTGTCCCTGGGATTCTGGGAGAAGTGATTAGCCACCAAGTGCTGGGTGACCCTCCGTCCGCAAGGGTCTGGGGAGCACACCGTGGGGCAGGGGCCGCTCTGCCAGGGCCCAGGCCTGCGAGCTCAGGGGGGCTCGCTGTGGAATGTGAACAAGGGGCCAGCAGGTGGGCCCAAGGAGGCAGAAACCCCCAGAACAGGCAGGGGCTCCAAAGACCAAGCTGGGCTTGCGGAGTCTCTCTCGGACCTGCAGGGACAGGGGAGAACCCACAAAAGCAGGGGTACCGTGCATCTGTGATTCCAAACCCACTGCACAGCCCTCATGGCTCGTGTTTTCATCCCCAAAGCCAGCATGGCCCCTCACTTGCCGGATGTAACAGTCGCCCTGCTCATTGACCCTGTGCCCGGTGGTGACATGCAGGGGCTCTGGAGCCAGGCCGCCTTGGAGCCTGGTCTGAAACTGGCCCCCAGGCCCAGTGTCTCACTTCTGATCACCCTGAGGGTTATTTTGAGGGTGAAACAGGTGATTTGTGAAGCTCTTGGCAGAGGGCCCCACAAACCCAAGCGTTTGCAGGAGGCGGCTCTTCTGCTCTCATCCCCAGTGCTCTCGGCCGCCGCAAGTGGCCCTCTGCTCTCCCTCCTCCAGACGGCCAGCCCTGCCACGGGGTTCGGGATGTGGGCTCAGGCCCACAGGACGCTGGTCCCCAGCCTCAGGCCGGCACCTGTGCTTTCGGCCAAAGGCTACACCAGGGAGGTTCCAAGGACCTCCTCCTCCTCTCCCTTAATTTGCGAGAGTGGCTCACGGAGCCCAGGGAAACACTTCCATTGATCAGTTTACTCAGGATGCAAATCAACAGCCCGAAGGAGAGATGTGCAGGGTCAGGCCCACAGCAAACAAGCATCTCTCCCTGGGACATGTGGGGCCAGCTCGGTGGCATGTGGGAATGTTCGGGGTCCCCAACCCAGCAGCTCTCCGAACCCAGTGCTTCTGAGTTTTTATGGAGGCTTCATTTCGGAGACACAGTAGACAAGTCCCTGGGCACTGGCCCTGATTCACCCTCCAGCCCCTCCCCTTGCCCAGAGGCGGGGTTGGGGGCCCGGAAAATTCCAACCCCCTGATCACACGGTTGGTGCTCTTGGCCACAAGTCTCCATCCTTGGGTGACCTGAGGGCTTTCCAAAGTCTCCTTATTAACATAACAAATGCATCTTTATACCAGCCATGGGGGGAGGGAGGGTTAGTGTTTAGGGACCTGTGAGCAAGAAAGGGGGAGAAATCCATTCTGGTGTCCAGAGGACTCAGTGTGTTCCTATAAATCCCCACAGCGTGGACGGTGACGGCTCGGTTCGGTCCTGCCCGGGACGGCGGGCTTGCCCTTCCTTCACAGACCCTGCAGCCCCTCCTCCACCTCAGCTCCTTCCTCCAGGGCTGGTCAGCCTCTCACAGCGGCAGTCAGCATCGTGGACCTCGCGACCTGAGCCGGCCCCCTTCTTTCCAGCTCTGAACACTGACTTCCAGAGAGTTCCACGACTTGTCCCATCTGAAGACACCTGCCTTCTGAAGACGGTCCTGGTCCCCCCCAAAGAAAGTTCTCCTTGGGACATAATCATCTCACATGTCAGAGGCCTGGAGTCTGGGAAGCTGTTATGCAAGTGAACGTCATACTTCAGCAAGAAGCAGCAAGTCAACTGTTTCCAAAGAGTGCTTGTTAAAAACAGTTAAAGACAAGAACGCCGAAATCTTCCTCCTCTGAAGCCGTAAACGGTGCAGGCCCCCAAGTCTCACCGCTGACTGACTCTGAGGAGCTGGTTTTGCTCAGAGATCTGCGTTTGGATCCTGACGTAACTAATCCCTGTTTGCTGAACCCCAAGCAACTGGAATAAAGTTTGCCAACTTTCCTTGTTAAGTGCGTCCCCTCATTAGGCTGGTTCCTAAGTTCCCCAATCTGCAGGAGGGGCCTCTGCTTCCCGCGGTCCGTGTGCACCTTATTTTCCGTAGCAGCTGTAACCTGGGGGAACGTCTGCCGTAAGGATGCTTGTGCATCAATCTCGACTTTGCACAGAGGACACGCATCCCCCTCTGTGTTGACCAACATATGACTTCCGTGAGGACATCCTCGGGCTCTGCAGAAGGGACCCACCCTTTCTTTCTTAGACCCACAGGGCCATGCATGCATTTCTGAGCTGAGCCCTCCTGGAATCCCACTCTGGGGCTTTTCCTGAGCTAGACTCGAGCGGCATGTACGTGCAAGGGTGCCCTGGCCTCGCTCCTGTCCCCCAGATGGCTACAGACCACAGCCTGACCCTCAGGTGTGCATGTCCAGGACTTAACGTGTGTCCTTGACCATGTATCAGCCAGTCTCCAGTCCTGGGTGTGGGGCTTCACGGAAGGACCCAGAGGGACAGGGAGCTTGGACACAGCAGTACCTCGGGCCTCTGGGGCCCTCTGGGGCTGTGAGTAGACTGGACGCGCAGGGGAGAGGTGCCCAGAAGCGAGCCCACAGGCAGCTTCACCTCCAGGCTGCCGGCTCCACGAAGACCCCAGTCCTGTGATAAGAACGCAAACCCACGAAAACGCACAGCAGTATCAGGAGTTAAATTGGCAACAGTGAAATGTGCGCAATAACAATGATCTTTCAAAGAAGGTTCACCAGTGAAAGCTGCCATTAGCTCGTTGTCAACTGGGAAAAAGTCTCTTCTATTAATGAATGTAAAATCGAACACAATCAGAGAAATATTTTCTAAATAAGTAATTTGTAAAGTAAACGATTAATAAGCCAGCCTCAAAATACTCCAATTAACAATTAAATACCCCCGACGTGCAGCATTCTGATCGATGTTGCACTGTATGTGATTTATATACTTCGTCCAAGCTACAGCAAAAAGAAAATCAAACTCTCCGAGACAGGCAATAATAAACGTCTGTATGAAAGCTGCAGGTATCAGACGTCAGAGCTAACAGTGTGCTGCTGGTAGGCCTGCTGCTCTGGAGGTCGGCTGATGCACAACTTGTTCACCATCAGCCACAGGACTCCCAACTTTTGTTATCGTGGTTTTGTGGCTCTAGGGCCTTAATAAGTATGACATAAAAGGGCAAATCAATTAATTCACAAGCCACTTGTGAACACCGTGGCGTGCGGGGCCTTGGGACGACTGGCTCACGTGGGCGAGATGAGATCGCCTTCCCCGCGGCGGGCTGAAACGTGCGTCTGATTTGTGTCCTGGTGTCCTCCAGACGCAGCGCGCCTACACAGTGCAGCACGTCAGGGGGTCCCCGTGACGGATGATTTCCCGGTTTCCTACGTGCGGTAGGTGTGCGAGGGAAGGGGCGCGGGCAGACCCGCGTTCTCTGAGCCCAGCGCTTGCCTCCAGCTTCCTGCCGCCTGGGATGGGCTGGGTGCTTTCTTAGGGGCACAGGCGTCTGTGAAGGACATGTGGTCACGGAGCCCCGACTTCAGTGGGATTGGGGAAAGTGGGACTCCACATGTGTGTCCTCTGTGCAAAGTCAAGGTGGGGCAGGGGCTGTCAGCACGAGGGTCCTCCCACTCCCGAGGAAGGAGTGAGGGGCCCGGGTCCGCAGAAGCCCCGCCAGGCTGCGGGCAGGCAGGAGCCTGCTGGGGGCCGTCTGCGTCCCCGGGGCTGGCAGCCGGACGCACCTCCGACATTCTGCTCCAGTCAAAGCCCTTCAAGGTGTTTGGTGCCTTTTCTTTTTCTTTTTTAGCCAAACAAAAGCAGAGTTTGAGCTGTGATCCTTTTAACCACCCCAACCCTTTCTCAACCCCACCTGACACTGTAGCACTCTGGTTCCAGCACACACATCACTCACAGAAAATGACTTTACAGCAAAGGAATAAGCAATTTCTCCCAAAGACATTTTTTTCCCCAAATATTCAAGCAGGTAAAATGGAGAGTCTCATTAATAGTCAGAGGACATGAGTTGTTCTTCAGACAGGATTGTGTTTCGATCCTTCCACCCTCCAGAATCCCTGCTCCCTTCTCAGACATGCGGGAGGAAACATGGAAGGATCGGGTCTCCCCTGACTCTCAGGAGCCGCCTCGCTGCTCTCTGTTTCGGTGGCTGTGGACTGTGGCTTCATGAGGTCAAAGATGATATTTATTTGTCACTCACCCCACAGGAGGTCCTTGCCTCTCAGGAGGAAGGGGAAGAAGCTGTGTGTGCAGGCCGCCACCAGCGTGACGCCCAGGACCGCGAGCACTCTCATTCTAACGGCGGAACCGGCCAAGAACATGCGGGCCATCAGGGCAACGTCCGCGGAGCTGCTTTTCCGGGAACTTGTTAGCTGGACACTGTCATCTGGCTCTTCACTAAGTCTCGGCACCGCCGACGGCGTCCCACCAGCTTGGGTCTGAAGCCTGGAAGACTCTGACTTGCCTCCCGGATGGAGAGTCCAGCAGCGCTGGGCTGTAGCTGCCGCCCTATAAACCCTCCCTGTGCTTCGGTGTCCACTCGAGCGTCAGGAGCCGGGGCGGCCCCATCTCCTTGGGTTTGTGCCAGGCTTCCGTGAGCCGTCACAAGCAAGCAGGTCCTCGTGAGGCGGAGCCCTGGCCCCCAGCTAGAAAGAAGGAGAAGGAGGTGTGCTTGTTGAGGAAGAAAAAGCCAGCTACAGTCACCCCTCGTGATGCTGGCCTTCTCTTCTGGAAAAGGACCTCGATCTTCTGAGGCCGCCAACCCCGTGCCGGTCAGGTGGGCCACTGAGGCCGGGCAGCTGTGGGCCATTACTGACTCCTGCCTAGACGGTGAACGGGTGCCTCTCCCGGCGTTGGGTGAGCAAGGAAACCCTGTGTAGGAAGCAGGGCTCCCCACTCTGACCCCGGGCGGACCTGCACCACGAGTCTGAGAGGGGCCCATGGCTCCCTTCGGAAGTTGAAGGAGGAAGGGTTTCCGAGGTTGCCCTCCTCAGAGCCTGCGCACCTCAGACGCATGTGGCCAGCCCAGCACGCGTCCACAGTGGTTCCTCCGGCTAACGATGACACGGTTACCAAGCCTTCCGTCCTGGTTGTCTTAACGGAGATGTAGACTCTGTGTCCCATCCAAGTCTCTCGGGTTTCTACTACATGAAAATGATCTTTCTCCTTCTCTCCCTTCTTCTCTTCTTCAGGATTCCTCACACAGGACTGCATCTTCTCCAGTGGAGCCAATATCGAGTTCTGAAACCATTAGGCAAAGTCACCTGGAGATTAGCGCATCAGGAGTTTTCAGCATAAGAATGCCATGATCAGCATGACAGAGACCCCAAAGGTCTAGGACCATCAGAGTCTTGTGAGAGGAACAACCAGATGCACCTCTTTAGGAGAGTCCTGGGCTTGCTGGGTAGAGCAGGGAGGCCAGCCGTGCTCAGCCTGCTGGCCTGATTCATGGCAATCCCCTTGCTGCCTCTGGGAGGCCGGGGAAGGAGACAGGCAGGAACCGCAGAGGACTTGTTCAGGGTTGGATGCTGAATTTGAGGTATAGAACGCACACATAGGCAGCGAGCTGGTAGGGTTTGCAAATACGCCGTTGGAGCTTGGGCTGGAGTCTGTGTGGAAGGATACACGTGGGAACGGTGTCCGTGGACCTGCAGCTGGATGTGGTAACATGTCGTCCCGCGAGAGAATGTGGATCAGAAAGACAGGCTTTCCCAGTAGAAGGCTCCGGGCACCAGTGCCTCGAGGGGCGTGGTGGGCTGCAATCCAGCAACATCACGCCTGAATCCTGGGACCCGGGACTCTACAGACATGATTAGATGGTGAGGTGCAATCGCAGGATCCTTATGGGACGGAGGCAGGAAGGGCTGGGGGGGGGGGGGGGGGGGGGGGATGTGACCAGAAGCCAGGGAACACAGGTGCCCCAGAAGCTGGAAAGAGCAGGGGACAGACTCTCCCCCAGAGCCCCAAAAGTAACCAGCCCTGCGGCACCTTGATTTTATTCCCTGAAGGCTCCCTTTGGGCTCAGGACCTGCAGAATAATAGAGAATAGGTTTGTGTTGTTGGAAGCCACGATGTCCGTGGGAGTTTGTGGCAGCCCAGCCCAGGAGACGAGCATGGGTGCAGGAAGCGTGTGGACGGACAGTGGTGTTCGGGTATTCAAGGGGCACGAGGAAGCTGGCATTCAGAACCTGAGCAAGAACGCCCACTAGATCACAAGGTGTCCTCCCATCTGTCACAGCGACAGCAGAAAACACCCGTGTTGATGGGGACGTAGGGAAAAGGGACACAGCGTCCACAGGAGGCTCAGTCTAGACAGCAAATCTGTAGCATTTCTTTTAAGATGCCCTAGTCTTTTGACCCAACATCAAATTGCAGAAATAATCTACCATCTAGAAATGTGCATATTTAGCTATGCTACTTGGTGAGTTTCTTCCAAGATTAACTGAACACAATGAAGAGTGCGCCCAGAGAGCAAGGAAGACAATCACATAGAACAGGTCGAGAGATGCAAGGAGCAAAGACCCAGAATGACAACACATCGGTTTCTCAGAGACTTTGGCAGGAGTGTTTCCCGGGATGGAGCCTCAGAGAAGACACAAGGATGCAGCTGGCCAGGAGTGGGAGGGTAGGACGGGCAGTCCAGGCCCTGCGGGAAAGACCAGAGCTCTCTAAGGAGCAGCTTGCAAGCATCACAGGCTCGGCTAGCACTGAGCTAGCAGCCCCAGGGAGCACAGGGAGAGGGGGACGGATGCCAGGCAACAGGCTCAGAGAGGAGGAGGACGGTCGGAGGAACATGATGGGAAAGAATAGACTTCCTCTCCCCATAAGAAAAAAATAGACAAGAAGTTCCGAGGGAGACAAGGAAATTCCTGGAGGAACATGATGTAGATTCGGGGAAGTGGTGGGGGGTAATAGCAAGGATGGGTGATGAGTGACCCCGTCCTGGGATCCCACACCCATAACGAAAATCAGACCAGCATCACCTGTGACACATCATTGGGTCTAGGAGCCAATTCTTGGATGGCTAGAACAGTAGGATGCTTTGGTCGGTGTTGAGCTGTCTTTCCAAGTGGAGCCCTGAAGGGCCAGGGAGGAACGTGGGTCTGGGGGTCCCTGGAAGGTCCGGGCAAGCCCGCTGTGACAGGAATCACCCCCGTCCTTTCCTGGCTCCCAGAGGACGCCCCTTCCCCAGGGCCAGTCTCCTCCATTTGGGGGGATTCCACGGGGATTCTACGGCAGCCAGAGACACTCAGACCAGGAAAGTTATTTAGGGGAGATGAACCATGAGGGACGATGGACTCTGAGAAAGAAACTGAGGGTTCTAGAGGGGAGGGGTGTGGGGGGATGGGTTAGCCTGGTGACGGGTATTAAGGAGGGCACGTACTGAATGGAGCATTGGGTGTTACACGCAAACAATGAATCATGGAACACTACATCAAAAACTAATAATGTAATGTATGGTGATTAACATAGTAATAATAATAATAAATAAAAGGAAAGTTATTTTCAGACAAAATGCAGGCACCCGGATAAATATGAATTGCAGAGAAACAGCACATTTTTTAAAAAAAAGTATGCATGTTCGATGTAGTATTTGGGACATACTGTACTTGGAATTCATCCAGTGCTTTTTAGAAATTCAGTATTAACAGAAATCCCATGCTTGTATTTGATAAACCCTACTGTCCCAGTGGGGGAGTGAGATGCAGACTCAAGATCAGCTCCACTGTCCAGCCATGCATGGACGTCACCTGCCAGTGGGTCAGGGCCTGGGACCTGTGTGACTGTCACCTGGGTCTACGATGTGGTCCCTGCTCCCCCCCAGACGTCCTGTTTGACCTCCTGAGAAGCGCTCTGTGGGGTCGCTGGGTGGAGCTGGCATCCACCCCGTGGAAGAGAGCCCTGCCGAGCTGCCCCGGGGACACTGGGGTTGTGGGTGTGACCGACGGCCCGCGGACAGCTTCTGTGCAGGTGGTTCTGCTGGTCCTTGACAGTTTCCCTCCAGCACAGCAAGGCATTTGGGGACAGGGGAAGACACGTCCTGAAACACTTGCATCCAGCGCAGAAAAGGCCAGGCCTAGGGACGTCACCGAGGAACTCACACTTAAGTTGTGGCGTTGAATGAGGAATGACATTCTCAGATGATCTAAATATCCCGGGGACTGAAATCAGGTCGAGAAAGTTGGTTTTTTGGAAGGAAGGGAAGGAAAAATCCTCCTCTACCCCCACGGTCTGCTCGTGGGACAAGGAATTATGGGGCCGTGAGACAGATTAACAGGAGAAACACGGAAGCTTCACTCCCCGTGCTCGGAGGCCCAGCAATGACCTTCTGACCTAAAAATGGCCCGAGGCAGGCGGCCCGTGTACTCTTCAGACAAATGACAAAGACTCTGAGGAACTGACGGGCAAGGGGCATCCAACCTGGGAGCTTCCGATCATGAGGAACTCTGAACCGGATTTGGGCTGGGGTGGCCGATGAGTAAGAAGTACCGGGGTCGTCCACACAGCCTTCTCAGCTCTGAACGTCCCACCCTGGTGACAAGCACGTCCCCCGCCTGCCGCGGGGGAACCCCTCACCCGGGACACTTCCTGCTCCCAGGGGGACAGAGGAGCTTCCGAGGCTCCTCCCTACACAGCTGTCCCTTCGGTAACTGTTATTGAGAATAACCGACAGGCCCAGGTGGCCCGTTTTGGGGCGGTCTGCTCTCCGCCCCCTTGGTGACAAAGACAGAGTCCAGCCCAGCGAGATTATACTGGTTGAGTTGATAGAAAGTGAACAATTTGGCCCAAATCAGAGCCCACCAGGTTCTCTCCTTGTGAAGGACCAGTTCCTGTCATCGGTGTATTTAGCCAGAGTGAGGACACTGAGCAGGCCCCAAAGTAAACCTGCTGGAAGCGCACGCGCCCTGGGGTCGCCTCCATCCTCTCCCACTGGAGGCCCAGCTGTGGGTGCTGGGGGGCCTTGTTTTCAAGGAGCAGGAAGTACTTTGTGACAAAATCCAGAAAGAGCCCAGGGGCCACATGGCTGGTAGCCGTGGGGGTGGGTTCTGGGCAGGGGCCGTGCCCTCAGGGGATCGGGTGTGGGGGGGACACGGGGTCCCGGAGTTTAGTAGTGGGCTCGTGTGGGGCGAGGGGACCAGGGGTTTACCCCTGAGTTGGGTTACGCTAGAAATGCCCGCGACTCTCTTAGCAAAAATAAATTTCAGTCTGTTTCTCTGAAGCTACAGGACATGACGAAGCCGGCTGGAACTGGAGACGAGACACGTACATAAACCGTTCTGTGACAGACAGAAGGTGACAGATGCCGGGGAGGCGGTCAGAGCGGAGCTCGGGAGCCCACATGCCTTTGTTCTGCCAGTGGCTCTGACCCGTGGTGAGGCCCGGCCGGAAGCCGCGGGGCTGTGTGGCCTCCGGGTGTGGGCGGCCGGTGGGAAGGATCTGGGAAGCCGGCCTTCTTGTCGTCATCAGCAGCAGCGGCACCACTGCCTGGGTGTGGAGGTGGGACTGAGGTCTTCGGGGCTCACGCAGGAACGAGGGTCTGCGCCCCTCTGCCCCGGGCGTCTGTGCTCCCCAGCTGCCAGGAGGGCTGCCTGGTGGACAAGCCCGACGGGGCACAGTTAGTGCTAAAATGGAGTTTGGAACTCTGGCTTTGTACCCACCTCTTTCTAGCTGTGGTCCTCCAAGGTCACTGCTGACACTCTGTGATTATGCATTTTTAAATACAGTGAATGCCTTGTGCATTTGGTGTGCACACACATGCACACACACATGCGTGTGCATGTAAACACGTGCATGCACACACACCTAGATGCGCACACGCCTGCATGCTCATGCATACAC
>NW_022589745.1:837217-841029 GCF_004348235.1 Phoca vitulina | reverse complement strand
GCACCCACACACACCAGCACACGTGTGCATGAACACACACCTAGATGTGCACACGCCTGCATGCTCATGCATAACACCCCTGCACCCACACACACCTGCACACGTGTGCATGCACACACACCTAGATCCACACACACCTGCATGCTTATGCACACACGCCCTGCACCCACACACACCTGCACACGTGTGCRTGCACACACCCCTGCATCMACRCACACCAGCACACGTGTGCATGCACACACACCTTCATGCGCACACCCCTGCATGCTCATGCATACACACACCCCTGCATCCACACACACCAGCACACGTGTGCGTGCACACACACCTAGATCCACACACACCTGCATGCTCATGCACACACCCCTGCACCCACACACACCAGCACACGTGTGCATGCACACACCCCTGCACCCACACACACCAGCACACGTGTGCATGCACACACCCCTGCATCCACACACACCAGCACACGTGTGCATGCACACACCCCTGCACCCACACACACCAGCACACGTGTGCGTGCACACACACCTAGATCCACACACGCCTGCATGCTCATGCGTAACACCCCTGCACCCACACACACCAGCGCACGTATGTGTGCACACACCCCTGCATGCTCATGCATACACACCCCTGCACCCCCACACACAGGCACTTAGCCAGCAGTGCTGTACCTGGCACAGTACACATTCAAGAGTAGGGAAAATGGTTGCAGACACCCTCCCTCCGCATCTCCATGCTCCTCCCCAGGTCCTGCATGCCGTGTGACGTCCCTGACATTCCCGGTCCAGGCGTGGTCTGCCCCAGCCTGTGTCCACGTCTGTCCCATTGAGGGTGCCCTCGTGCCCAGCAGGAAGACACTCGTAACAGAGGTGCACACACTCGTGAGGTCTGTAACACAGGCTGTATGGCAGCCTTCTTAGAAGAGAGGACTGTGGATTTTGTCATCAAAGAACTCATGTCCTGAGAAAGCTCATGTACAAGTTCATTCACTTGTGCTGGGGTGATTGTTTTGCAAGTTGGGTGTCAATAAACTATTCAACAGAGTGGAGAGCTCTGATTCACCAAATACTTTGGTGAATGCGTGATCACTAATTTCCAAAGAATCAGGGTGGTGAAGATCATCTTCGCCTCAGCCCTGCAGTCCTCTGCCTGCCTGTCCGCTGAGCTCTGCCGGCAGGTGTCATGCCTCCTCTGTGGGGGACACAGGGCCTGGGGCTGGGTTCAGAGCCCGCCCATCCCAACGCGGCTTGGTGTCGGGGCCGGACGCGCGGCCACACAAGGCCGCCGAGGGAAGCCGGGCAGCAGGGCGGCGCGGGGCTCAGTCGGGAGGATGCACCGGCGCCTGCCCATGAGCCGATAGTACGTGGTCAGTGAGTCCCAGCGGGCTGGCAGGAGGGGCACGGGGACCTCTGACTGCCATCTGACTCTGATGTCAACCTACAGTCACCTTAAAATTAGCTCCTTTTTAAAAAGAAAATAAAATCCTGTGATTCAAACTTGGTTAACTTTCCTTATAAAATCGGAGTCAGAGTCAGGCGTAGGTCAGCAGGTCACCTGACAATTTGTGGAAGTCAGCCCAAACCAGATGCCCGCAGGAGGCTTTCAGTGCCGAGAAATTCAACAGACACCCTGGCGCGGCGCGGGCTCTGAGCGGGAGGCGGGAGGCTGAGGCCTGTGCTCCTGGGCCGGCTCTCAGGCGGGAGTGTCATGCGGTGGCATTAATGGAATGTGGGGTTCCTCATGCCCGTGGGCTCCGGGCACCGTCCGCCCTCTGGCTGCCTCCCTGGAAGGGACGGTGGGAGCAGGAGAGGCTGGGGCTCACTTATGTACTCGTTACTTCGGCGAACAGCTCGCTCAGGCCATGGGCAGGGTGCGTGTCCGCAGGGAGGGCATCTCACGCTCCAAGCACAGGCAGGGCAGGTCCTGCCTGTCGGGCACTCCAGTGACCTCTGTGGTATGGCAGGAGGCCTAGTGTTGGCACGGATGCCCCATGGAGGGAGGAGGAGAGTCCCTGGCCGGCTGAGCCTTCTAGTAGTTTCCAGTTCACGGTCATTCCCCTCAACTCTCCTAAAAGGATTCGGAACGTCACCAGATTAAACAAAACATCAGAATTTTGTGGACCGGGACCTGCACTCTCCATGTTTCAGAAGCTCGCCCTGACTGTCCCGGGGGGTGACTTTCCAAGAGATACGACCTTCCTGGAGATGAGACTCGGGAAAGGTCCATAATTGCTCTTACTCTTTTAGTGAATTTAAATTGCTTCGAGGGCTCAGAGAAACACTAGTGGACGTGAAGAGGGATTGCTAAATGTTCCGTGGACCGTGGTTTTATATTGTGCATGAGCACTGATGTACGGCGAGTTTAAACGGAAGGCCGTGGCTTCCCTGGGAGGCTCTATCATTCAACTCACTGCATAAAGGCAACCTAGGAAAGGGAATTGTTTGGAAGATTAAAAAAAATAAATGTGTCATTTTAAAGAAGAAATCAAGAAAACATTTAGGTGTTTGTCAAAGCAACACGACACGCAGAAGCCTCTCTGAGGTCAGTCTGCAACAAGCCAAGAGTGGCTCCTGGGAAAGGCATCCAGCCCGTTTTCAGGGTCTTTGGAAGCCCCAGGGCTACTGTCTGTTGTCAGTGTTCAGATGGAATATTCTAGAATGTCAGTAATGAGACGTGGCACCCCCACTTTCCCACCGAGTTCAGGCCCCAGTCGGCTTGGGGAGTACATGAGGACCAGTGGAATCTGGAAACGCACTTGTTGGCATGCTGTCTTTCTGAAGGTATTCAAAGGTAATAGTACACATGCGATACGCCAACAGATGGAAGTCAGAGCCCCACGAGGACAGGTCCAGTGGAAACACGCATCCTAAAGTCCCTAAGGCTGTGTGGCTCGTTACGACGTTAATAACTGCATGGCTGATCTCCATGGCCTGCGCTTGCTGCAGGTCTCCCCACCTCCCCTCCTGGAGCACGGCGGGTTTGTCCCTGTTGCACACTTAGGGCATTTATTCAAATGTGGGCGACAGCTAAATGCATCCCAGGGTCCTCCCAGGTCCCGGACCTTCCAAATGATGATCTCGGAATAATTCGGTCCTGAGAAGATGTCCTGTCACCACAGTGGGTGAGAGGCAGCTCACCTGAGCCAGGACCCTGGGGTCTCCGACGGTCACACCTTCCCCTTGTGCTAATGGAGCAGAGGGTGACTCGGTTTCTCTTCCAACACCTGCGCTTGCCAGAGGTTGCTAGGAGGGTGACCTACAAAATGACTCGCGGCCTCTGCTTCACAGCCTGTCCTTACCCTATCAGAGGTGACGGATGGATGACGTCCTTGTGTTGATAACGCGACGGCACGCGGGGCAGCGCTGTGATGAGCGGGGCAGATCGGGTCTCCTGTCATTGCCATTCTCGGGAATGCCGGGCCCGCGGGAAAGGTGGCAAATGCAGGCCACGTCATGTCTGAAGGCAGAGAAGGACATGGCTGGGAGACTATCAGGTGTGGCTCGTTCTCTTGTTGGGCTGAGTTCTTCACATGCTCTAAGAGAGACGGAAATAGAAAACTTCCCCCGAGAAGGAAAAGAAAAATATTGGGATTTTAAAGCATTGTTACGTTGGTAAATGCAACAGCTCAGCCAGGCTCAGAATTATGAGTGAATATGAAGCGCTCTGGAATCCATGTACATTAAAATGCACAGCTTCTCTCTCCAAGAGAGAATTTCTCTAATCTGAGCCGTGAAGGTCAGTAAACGCACTTGAATGATTTCCTGAGGACGATGTAAATATCACCAGCTAACTCCGGATTTGCC
>NW_022589745.1:819632-832217 GCF_004348235.1 Phoca vitulina | reverse complement strand
CTAAAGAACTGATTGGATTGTTCAGAGAATGGACCACAGGGAATGACCAGGAGACTAGTCACGTAAAATTAATCTTGAAGGGTAAATTAGGAGCAGACTGTAAAGGATCTTACATCTTTTCATGATAAAATCAATAGAAGGGTTCAATATAGCAGCAAGTGTGAAGCCTAGGAGGAAGGAAAGTCTGATGTAGTTTCCCCGGGCCGTGTGAATAAATCAGCACAGATGAGGGGCTTGAACAATAGAGACATGGTGGCAGGATGTCTGAGATGCGGGGCGGCCGAGATCCCGGTGTCTCCAGGCGCGGGCAGGTGGGTGTCCCCAGAGGCCTCTCTGTGGGGTCGAGCCGGCACCTCCCGATCTCGCGCGGCCGTCCCCCCCGCATGTCTGTGTCCTAGTCAGGGTATGCTGTCAGCACACCGGCCCCACTGGAATGTGGCCCATTCTAAAGACCTCACAGAAGTCCCTCTTGAAGGACCTTATCTCTAAGTGCGTTCGAAGGACGGGGTTAGGACTCTAGCAGGTGAATTTTGAGGGCACATGGTTTAGTGCACAGCAGGCCGCAGGAAGCAGGCGGCAAGCCTGTCCCTCTCCTGGGTCGCAGGCCCCTGTCTCCTGGCAGCCCCCCGACTCACGGCTGGCCACGAGAAGGCGCACCCACTGTTACAGCACGCGAGGTGGGTAGGAGAGACCGGGAGCCGCCCGGCAGGTCTGTGCACCGGCGTTCCCGGGGGGAGGAGACGCACACCCTCCCCCTCGTTTCAGAAGCACACAGAACCCGCATTTCACCTGTGAATATGGTCCGTGCTTGGAATGTGGGGCTTCTTGTGACTCACGGGCAGAGGAGATTCTCCTGTCGGTGAGACGTCCACACACCAATTACACGTGTCCAAGCAGGGCAGCAGGAAGGAATCGGATTAGGGTGAGCCACCCGCATTTCAACTGCTTTAAACACATGCTCCGTGGCACCTGTCGTGGGCTCTGCTTCTGTCACCCAGGGACCCGGGCTGTGAGGACAGGCACTTTGGAGTCCTGCCACTTCCTCTTGCAAGCGAGGCACCCCCGGCCCCCTCAGGGCCGGTCCCGTGAACACCCCGCCCCCTCCAGCTGTCAGAGAGCCGAGGCCCCAGGACTTTGTCCTCCAACATCAAGAGAGGAAGCTGGTGCCCCGGGACGTGAAGCACGGCTGTGGGCCCTCACGTGGTTTCGGAGGGCTGGACCCTGTGGTTTGTGTGCTCCCACTCTTTCCTGGAGCTTTGGCGTCTTCAAGGACACACCTGCTTGCAGCAAGCCAGGGGTAGCCGAGACACCCGTCCACAGTCAGGCAGCTCCCCACTCAGGCCTCTGGGGGGCCTCCCTGCTGGCGAGCGGACCCCCGGCTAAGCTGTCCCTGCAGGGCTAACAGCTGGCGGGGGACAGAGCCCCTGCCCAGAGTCGCCCCTTCCTCCTGCGGAGCTGCCACTTTGCAAAAAGCAAGTGAGACACACAATGAGGCTTCGCTTCAGCTTGCACGGGGAACGGGGGACTAAAGAAGCGGGGAAACAGCCACTCACACGCGGGTCAGAATGCAGAGGGGCACACATTTCTGGAGAAAGGAGGTGGCTGCACGTTGGTAAATGGAGGCGTGCACGCAGCTGGGGACAGGAGGGCACTCCCCAGCTTGCTCACTGGCTCTCTGCTTCTGGAGGCAGGCGGCTGGTACAGCCGGTCCAGGCTGGGCACCGGCCCCGTCTCCCGACCCACCGTCAGCTAGGCCGACCTCTGCTAGCCGCGCCGGGTGCTCTGATGTCCTCCGGGGCTGAGGAGCTGCCCGGCCTCTTTCTCCACCAGAGCGCAGGGGCAGTGTATGCTCTGCCCGATCCCAGCCCCACGCAGGCCCCGTGGAACCAGGCTTTAGGGGACATCCCTGTGTCTCTGTTCCAGGTGAGGCTGGGGCCTGCACACCCCGGGGTCCCGTTAGGCGAAAGTGCCCAGTGCCCATTTAGTGCATACAGGAGTGCACGGGTGGAGATGGGGCTGGGCCTTCTCATGTCCCCCGGGCTCCTTGAGTCACAGGAGGAGTATGTGAGGTGCCCGCACCTGAGGCCCTCGCTGCCTGCCTGTGGACGTGAGCGGCTGTATCTGTCTCGTGGCGCTCTTCCTCAGTGGGGTCCCTGGGCCAGTGGTTGGCTTGGGGCTCCCAGCTCCCTCCCTCCCCCACGCACAGGGGTGGACCCGCAGTCCCAGCTCTGGAATTTGTCCTGATGGCAAATGCTCAGAGGTGCGTGTGAGAAATCCACCACAGTCTGGCTGTGAGGACCTGAGTGGTGGTCGGGGGGATGTGGGTTCCGGGCGGGGGTGCAGCCGTGCCCTCAGGCGGCAGGCCCCCCAGGCGGGGTGCTGGGTGCTGGCAGGGAGGGGCAGAGGGGGAAGGACCGCTGTGCAGGCTCAGCTCTGGGGGAGACCCGCGGCCTGGACTCGGGGTTCACACTGCCTGGGGAAGACCGCTCCCGACCAGCCCCATGCCCCGCTCCCTGCACGGCCCGGACGCGCTGCTCTCAGCCCTTCAAACCAGGAGGAGGATGGCGTTTGCAGACCAGCAGGGAGAGAAGCCAAAGTCATTTCAAGATGTGCAAGTTGGTGGGGTTGGGGCGAGGGGGCAGGAAAAGGATTCTTTCCAAAGGGCTTTTCTTTTTACTTGTATTGCTTAAAATTTTAGCCACGAGCCATGTATTAGTAAACAATCTATATTTTTGTAAAAGATAAAAGGAGTTTTAGAAAGATCTCCTGTAGGTTTAGCCATTAATGATTGACTTGCCAGGACATGAAGACTCGATGTGGAATTAATACTCAATTCTTGCTCAAAATCCTGAGTAAATTCACACCTATCATCAAAGCACACATCGGTTCCACCGCAACGTGTGAGGAGACTGCATTTCACTTGCTCTGCTTGGGTGATTTCACACCTCGTGATGGAGAGGTTCTTTCTCTGAGACACATGCAAACTGGGGTCATGGATAGTTTGGGTTTTTACGTAATAGCCAATCACACATCGCATGTGTTCTGTAACCCCGGAGTTTCCCTGCCGATTTTTAATAATATTTCAAAAATGAGTTTTCTGAGTGTGCGAGGCGTAGGACACAGCGTGGAGCGACTGAAAGTCTGCGTGTCCGGCGGGGAGGGCGCCCTGCCGACCCCCGCAGGTCAGGTGCGTATTTCCTCGTGCTGTCCTTGTGCAAACATGCGGTGGGCTCTCCCGGGGGGCACTGTGCAGCCCCTCGCAAGAGAATTCACAGGGACAACATGCTGTAGAAAATACGAGGGCAGTGGGGTTCTCTCCGCGATCAGGTGCCCCAGACGCAACCCATAAGCATCCGCGGGTATTGGGAACACATGGGATGCACACTGTGTGACACAGGCATTCCTCGGGCACCTTCGCGGGCACCTGACACTATCTCTACTTGCAGATGAGGGACTGAGGCTCGGGAACGTGGGAGTTCCTGCCGGCGGCCGGGTCCTGGTCTGGGTCAGGTCCTGAACATATGACAGATTTCACCTGGGAACCAGCTTGTATTTGAAAATGCTGTAAACAAATATGCAAATGTTTGACATACCATAGAAATATTTAGTTCATGTTCTATGCCTTACTCCTAAATAACGCTTGCATTATTTAATTTATCCATTTAACTTTCATGGCCTAATTCACATTTAAATGACATGTTTTACCCAATCACAATCAGAAAGTGCACGGATTTGTTTGCTCGGATGTAAGTTTCTAGAAGGTGCCGTCGGGTCTCACTTAGCGGGTGGGACACACACAGTGCAGGCTCAGGGCTCTGTACGCGTCTGTCCTGGGGCCTCTGTGGAACACAGAGGGTCACCACGCCGTCGGGCCCACGTATGAGGGCTATCCATACGGCCCTGTCCTTACCAGCTTACAGAACACAGAGGGTCACCACGCCGTCGGCCCACGTATGAGGGCCATCCATACGGCCCTGTCCTTACCAGCTTACAGAACACAGAGGGTCACCATGCCGTCGGGCCCACGTATGAGGGCTATCCATACGGCCCTGTCCTTACCAGCTTTCAAAATCAGCGGGTCCCTCAGGGTGGAAAGCCTTTCTACTGCTGAACAAACATGTATTCTAACATCGCGGAATCCGTAGATGGCAACACGTGCAGGCCTCCATGGGTTCCTCGTAGCTGGGAGGAGCACTGCTAGTAAACCGTGGGTGGTCACGCAGAGCGCCGCACGTCCGGGCCCCGGGGCTCACAATGCCTGGGAGACGGGGGCTTGCTCGTGCACCTGTCACTCACGGAATTCGTGGGCTACCTTCAGTGTTCCAGAATGTTAACTTTCACTCCCATTCCTGGTGAATCTCAGCAAGCCGCCATCACCTGGTTTTGGAGGATTCCATCCAATCTTCTTTGGGATTCCCGGGATGCTGGCTTCCCTCCCAACCCCTCCTCCGTCAGGTGTCGCGGCCACTGTCCGCCTGGCTGGAGAGCTGGTGGGGAGCACACTGGCCGTGCAGACTCCCGTGGGCTTCTCTCTTACTGACTGTGATTTTTCTAATTAGTGAACGTATTTTTTATCAAGAAGAACTCAAAAGCAGTTAACATAAAATGTTCGGATTACAGATGAATTCAATCTCTTCTCACTTCCCAATGACATATGATTAATCCTGCTCAAAATCATACTTCTCTATTATGTTTTGTACTTCATTACAATGAAAATCATCACATTTATTTCTTAAGTCTATCAAAAATATACATCATTATTTACTTAAAATCCTTTCATGCTAGACATTGCATAAGAAATGGTTTTCCAGATGCCTTGCTTCATTTCATTTTTGCACTGGAGGTTTTCCATCATCTTTAAATGCAGGTTTTTTCATAATCCAAAATGAACTTTATTCTTTTAAGAAGGAAGGAATAGTCTGCATTGTGTGCTCGAAGCAAATGGCCGCGAGTGAACAACACTTACACGGTTGTGTGCTTGTGTGTGTGTGTGGCTGGGTACGGGCCGTGTCACGAGGTGGCGGAGGTCAGGGAGCAGGGCGCGGGAAGGAGTGGCCACAGTGACAGAATGTAAACTGAGAAGGAAGGACGTGAGCACACCAGGGCATCGGGGGGAGTGTGGGGTGCAGTCGGCGTGACGGTGAGGAACGCGGGGCGGACCAGGGAGCAGGGAAGATGGGAAAGGATGGATAAACGAGAAATAATGAGAGAGAGATTCTTATTCAGATAATAACCGCTTGTCTTTCATAGGAACTCCAAGAGTGTTCTCGGGAAGCTGTTTTCCCTTGCTTGCTTATGGTCTGTTTGTCCTTCATGTGTAGTATCATCCCTATAAAGGACACACCACCATCACCACCATCCCAAGGCCACGGAAATAGCGGAGAGCAGAAGGGCTCCTGGCATTTGAGAACACAAGAGTCACTGGTCCAACAGAAGCCTGCCCTCCAGGGGCCCCCCCACCCAACGGCACTGCCATCCACAGGGCACACTGAGCTGAGAAGGCAGAGACATCTGGGAGAACTCCCGCTCTCTTACACATGGCGGGCAACAGCATGGCGCCTCCTCCGACAACTACAAAATAGAAGGAAGGGCTGTGCAGTTCGACTGTTCCACTCGTGGGTGTAGATCCCGGAGAGCTGAACTACCTGCATGCCCTTGTTCACAGAAGCGCTGCTCACAAGAACCCAAGCGCCCATCAACAAAGGCGGTCCATCCACACCCTGCAGTACTCAGCCTGACCTCGCCCGCGCCGTGGAATAAGCTGCTCACAACAAGACAAATCCCGGTGCTTCCACTCATACGAGGCAACGTGAAATATGTATGTAATGTCTCTGCCCCGTTCCTGCTAATATTTAGCCTTGTCCCCTCCATCCTCAGGCCTGTTCACCAAGTGTGTTCTTGACGCCTGCGCTCGGACCCCTAAGGGGTGGTGCACATTCGTTCCGCACCTGCTTTCTGGAACCTGCTTCCCGTTACTCTCCCCTCTGCAGGCGGGATACCGTCCTCCCTGGGGCTGTGGATGCATCCAGGGCCCCTGCCCCCGTTTCACACCACACATCACTCCCACCCCAGAGGCCTCCCCACACTCAGCGGCCGCTGTGTTGGTCCCTGCACACCTGCGTTGAGGTGCCCAGAGGGCCTCTCTTCTGCCTTTGCCTCAGTCTCCCCCCACGGCAGCCTGGCTGAGCACCGGAAATCTCTCCTGACTCAGACACCAGCAGCGCCCTGCCCTCCTGCAGGGCAGTTCTCGCACCTCTCAGACCTGCGCCTGCCTCCCAAATCCAAGATATCACCGTCCTCAGTTCCACATGGCTCTTCCTGGGGCAGGTGATGCTCACTTGCCTGGCTGCTTGACTGCGTGGCCCAGAGCGGCACCTGCTGCCCCCTCGGATGCCCCACGTCACTGTTTCTCCATCACCCTCCCCTAGCACCACCTGCCACACTATGGGTTTCTTCCATTCTTTGCTGATCGTCTGCTCTCCTGGACTCAAACGGTCACAGAGTGTTTGCAGGCCCGCTCGCCAGCGGGGTGGGGTAGCGCATTATCCTCACTTCCCTCTTCGTACTTAATCCCCCATCCTGCGCACATATTACCTAATAATGAATAATAAAGTAAGGGGTCAAGTGTGCATTTCCTTTTATTCAATTTAATAAAAGTATACTGAGCACTTTCTGTGTGCTAAACTGTTTGCAGGTAAAATAAGCTCAGTTGTCAATGTATAAAGGAGATGTGTGTTTTCCTAGCACGGGTGGGCACAACACTCTGTCCTCGCAGACTTGTGACACAGCTGGTGAAGACCGGAGCAGGGAACCGGTTACTTACCGGTTCTAAGCAGCGCACGTAGCAGTCTCATGGCTGGGGGCCCCGGCTCCCACGAGTCAGGTGCGGTTTTCCTGGTTGGAAGGTGTGGCTGTCCCGTTTCCCACCAGTGAGGCTTGTTCCACAGCTGGGGGAGGCACGCGCTGCCGGCCCCGGACTGGTTTGAGGTATGCCTTCCTTCCGGGGCTGGGGGCGGTATTCTCGCCTCAGGAGCACAGCTAAGAGCCGCCGGGGTGCCGGGTCCTCCCGAACCCACACACTCTGTCAGAGGTGCTGGAAGCTTCCGAAGCTTCCATCACGAGAGCCACTCACAGGCTCCCCGAGGTTAAGTGCCCCCCAGGGTTGGCTTGCATCCACCTGCAAAGTGGCACACACACTCTTCTTTCCATGCCGTCACTGTGTTCCGGAACATTCTGTTTCTTCTAAGAAAACCTCTCCAAGGTCATCGACCTTTCCACTGGCATATTGCCAATGTTGAGAGAGAAAATAACTTTTGAGGGTTGATCCAAGGTGCTCCTTGCAGGAGCTCTGGAAGCGCGTTTTTGGGTTGCTTCGCACACCCTTCAGGACAGGCATTGGTGTGTTTTACAGGGCAGGCCAGGGTGGGGCGGGGACGGGGTGAGCCTGGATCTCTCCAAATCGGGGCTGCTTCCCAGCGCGCCTTGTCAATAAGCAGGCCAACGACGGGACCTCCCAACCCTGGTGAAGTCCGCATATTCTCATCTTCACTGAGTGTGATTTCTCCAATCTCCTCCAAAATCCTGCGGGGCCGGAGCTGCCATTACTCCCGGGTGTAGGGAGGCCGTCCGCCCCAGGCTGTGCACACCCTGAACCATGCATCAGCTAGCTCAGAAAAGGACACGAGTTTCCAAATTAGAGCCTTCATGCATCTCGTGGTGTATCGTCGTGTTGGCATCAGTGAGTGTAAAACTTGACCGGTGCGCATCAGATTTTTACACAAAATCACTAATTTACCAAAAAAGCTATCTGTCTAGATACGTTTGTTTTTTTCCAGGTGAGATCTGTTCTCAGACGACCATCGACTCTGACTAAGTATGAGACGGTCCGTTCTGATCCCGTTGGGGGGTGGCAGCTGCGGTACCTGGGTTCTCAGGTAAATTCTGAAGCTTGCACAGTATCTAACTGGAAGGATCAGCCCAGTGTCCCTTAACGCTGCGCTCTGGTGCATGGAGGGCATCCTGGTCACAACCAAGATTGTGGGGCCGGAGTCATGGTCTGTGGGTGACGACCAACACGGCCATTTGCTCTTGTCTCCTGTTAGACCAGGAGGCCATCTTAAGGAAATCATGGAAGAAATCAGGCTTTCATTAGAAAAATCACTTTTGAGTGTTCTCAAATAAAATGGAGAACAAGCAGATTTTTTCTTGACCTTTTGTAAAGCCACATTCGACATCTTTACAGAATCAGTTCGTCAACAAACTACGAGCCCAGGCTGTTCATTTAACTCTTGACTCCCAAGATTCTGTTCCTGGAAGACACGGTGCCTGAAGGTTCATGGAGCGTGTGATTGCCCCCAAATTCCCCTTACAAGAGTTTCATGATGCCCGGTATTTCCACTTTTAAAGTTACTCTTTTAGGCTGATTTAAGAAACTGTGGCAAAAGACTCTGTATCAAATGCAAGTTTCTTGGCAAGAAAGTTGTAACATTAAAGCATCATCGGGATGCGTATAAAAACAGATCTGTGGGGTTAGGTGTGGGCAGACAGGTGCTGACGGGGAGGAAGCCTGAGGCCACTGAGCTGTAGACACAACCCAGGGAAGATGGGAGTGGTGGGGGTCCCCTGCACGCTCACGCCTACAGGAGTGTCTGAGCCTAGTGCGGAGCCCCAGCGAGGGTGTCCCCCGGGCAGGTGTCGCTCACAGTATCCATGGACAGTGCTCTCAGCGTCAGCACTATATAGTGAAGGCGTCTAAATCCCTCTTTTCCGGCTCAGATTTGCCCCAGACCCACCTGGTAGATGGAGAGCCTGTGTGGGACTCACTGCCAGCCAAGGCGCAGGGGGACGCCAACACACCCAGGCAGGGCTGGGCTCCCACCTGCTGAGGTCCAAGCTCCCTGACTCTGCTTAGTCTCCTTGCCTTCACTCTTTGAAGAAAATCGAATACATAGGAGTTTATTTGGATTATCCCAGATATTTTGGATTTCCAGAGTCAATATCAGGTGTCTCAACAGAGTCACGCCAGGGGTCCCAGCTTGTCGGCTCTCAGGGTGCGGCCCTCACAGGAGGACCCATCCCACTGAAGTCCTGCAGTCCCCCAGCTGGGGCAGACAGCTTGTACTCAGTCTCCTCCTTTCCGATGGCCTTATGGTCCCTCAGCCTCTCCAGAGACCCAGGATTCATATAGAGGTGTCCCTCACTGTGTTAGCAAACAGGCTCACGAGCTGCCCCTGGTGCCCAGAACTCCATTTATCTTTCTTTCTCCTAGATTTACTTCTGCAGCTCGTATTTCAGAAGAGGAGTTATATTGTCTCTGCCACTTGTGAGGTTTGGGGAGATTTATAAAGTCCCTTCCCTAGGAAGGCCCAGCCGGCCCTGCTCCGAGCTCTGGGGCATTCTGCCCGAGGGAGTGTGACGGCCCTGCTCTCACCATGTCTCTGTGGCTGGGGGGCCAGCCCCCGAAGGAAAGACTTGGTTACCTCAGTTCTGTGCTCTCCAACTCTCACAGCAGAATCATGCTGAATGAACTGGTGGATGAATGACGGGTCCCATGGCGTCATGATACCCAAATGCTCGGCAGCTGGCCCTTGCTCCCTGACCCCCGGGGCCTCTCCCTTGCTTCCCTGCTGGTCTGGGATCTGCAGACACTGAGCCACTTGCAGGCCCTTACATGCTTCCTGCCCTTCTCAACATCTGTGCTCTCCTGGTCTGCTCCCCTGGTGGCCCTGGGCCTCCTTGTCCACCTGCCCACCATGCGGGGCACAGCGCAGCACACCCTCTCTGGGCTACCAGGGCCCGTGGGTGCTGGGCTGCCTTCTGCAAGGCACGCTGTTGGTAAGGACCAGGTGTGGGTGGGTGCCGAGGTGGAAGCCAGGTCTCAGGCCCCCCTGCGGCCCCAGCCCCTAGCATGTCTGCGCACAGCACGTGCTCGGGAAATGTCTTCTGCGTGAAACATGAACTCTACAGCTGGAAGGCAGAATACTACAGTGTGTAAGCCCTCAGCCCATGGTGTCAGTTACCGAGGTCCCAGTGAATGAACGCAGTCGTGTTCTAATTTACAAAAACCGTCCCTGGACCTGATGTGGCCCTGGGTCTGTGGCTTGCTGACCCCTGCTTTCGAATAACTTAAACATACCCATTAATTAAAACAAAAACAAAAACAAAAAACAGAGAAAGCCACTCAAATTATTTATATCCTGAGTTTGAAATTAGAGGGTATAAGTCAAGAGTGACTTTTATTTTATTTTCTGAACAAAATATACATAAGTGGACACCCGCAATTGCCCCAAAATGCTCAACGGTGGGTCCAGCTCCACCTTCTGGGCATCTTCGTGTTTAAGCCAGCTTCCGGAACTTTCCCTTTATGGCAGGAGAGAGGCTCTGGGGGCTAAGCTGGCCTTAATTTCAACAGTCCTGAGGATGTAGGATCTGATCCAATAAGGCGGAGCCGTGGCCCAGGCCTGTGGCCCAACCTTGTCCTTTTTAAATGTGTCTGGGTTCACTCTGAGCTCTTATGAAGGCCCAGGAAATCCTTCCCTCATGAAAGAAGAGGCCACGTGATGTTCCATAAAGCCGCCAGCGAGTCTCTCAGCTCCAGAGCTTCAGCGGCAGACAGCTTTGCACAGAAATCCCCGGATCACCTTGAAGCTGTCTCACCAACTATGACGGGCGGTGGTTCTCACACGTTAATCTGCAGGGCTCACGTTATTACCCACCCCCAAATCTATGAGGATAAGACTCTGTCCCAGGGTGTACGTCAAGGGTAGACACAGCCAGAGCGGTCTACCTGAAGGACACAGCAACGCTGGTTTCCCAAGGGAAACATTCTGGAGATTTTTGTTTTGCATTTGCCTTGATTCCAGTTTTATTTTACTTATTTTAGATTTTATTTATTTATTTGACAGAGAGAGATCACAAGTAGGCAGAGGGGCAGGCAGAGGGAGAGGGAGAAGCAGGCTCCCCATTGAGCAGGGAGCCCGATGCAGGGCTCGATCCCAGGACCCTGGGATCATGACCTGAGCTGAAGGCAGACGCTTAACGACTGAGCCACCGAGCTGTCCCGCCTTGATTCCAGGTTTAAAGGAAAAGTTTATTGCAGGGGAAAAGTTTTTCTCAGGATGAACATGTATTATTTAATATTCTCATCTCTAGTGTATATTTACTGTTAGGGACACATGAAAAAGTGCTCAACATCGCTCGGCATCAGGGAAATCCAAATCAAAACCTCAATGAGATACCACCTCACACCAGTCAGAATGGCTAAAATTAACAAGTCAGGAAACGACAGATGTCAGTGAGGATGCGGAAAAAAGGGAACCCTCCTACACTGTTGGTGGGAATGCAAGCTGGCGCAGCCACTCTGGAAAACAGTGTGGAGGGTCCTCAGAAAGTTGAAAATAGAGCTACCATACGATCCAGCAATTGCACTACTGGGTATTTACCCCAAAGACACAGATGTAGTGAAAAGAAGGGCCATATGCACCCTAATGTTCACAGCAGCAATGTCCGCAATAGCCAAACTGTGGAAAGAGCCAAGATGCTCGTCAACAGATGAATGGATAAAGAAGATGTGGTCCATATATACAATGGAATATTACTCAGCCATCAGAAAGGATGAATACCCAACTTTTACATCCACATGGATGGGACTGGAGGAGATTATGCTAAGTGAAATAAGTCAAGCAGAGAAAGTCAATTATCATATGTGGAACGTAAGGAATAGCATGGAGGACCACAGGGGAAAGGAGGGAAAACTGAAGAGGAAGAAATCAGAGAGGGAGACAAACCATGAGAGACTCTGGACTCCAGGAAACAAACTGAGGGTTACAGAAGGGAGGGGGTGGGAGGATGGGGTAACTGGGTGATGGGCATTAAGGAGGGCACATGTGATGAGCACTGGGTGTTATATGCAACTGATGAATCCCTAAACTCTACCTCTGAAACTAATAATACTCTATATATTAATTTAAATTAAAAAATAATACATTCATTACAATAAAAAAATTACTGTCAAGTACCAATAAAATATCTATCCTTTTTCCCAACCAAATTCTGTATATTTTGTCATTGCCAAAATATAAAATAAAAATTTTAGGAAAGGACTCACTAAAAGCTGCCTGTAGTATTTCTATACCCCTGTCTGCTGCCAAATCCCCTGGGAGATATTTTTAGAAATGTGAATTTGGTTTTCCTTTTGCCAGAAGCATTTCAGTTTGTTCTGCTTTAACAACAATAGCATTAAGTTCATATGAGAATGTTATATGTTTTTGTGATAAATGTCTTTACTCTTACTTCATGGGGGAAAGGCTGGGCCATGAGCTCAGGAGTCAGATGATGAGGCGTCAATCAGCTTATGGTCCTCTTGGTCTCGGTGATGTCTTTTTGTCTGCGCTGTGGCCCCTCATCTGCAGGTAGAGAAGAGAAAGGTCTGGTCGGGGGCAGGACCCTTTGGTCTCTCAGAGGACGGCCTGGTCGGGGGCAGGACCCAGGGGCCTCTCAGAGGACGGCCCGGTCAGGGGCAGGACACAGCGGGCTCTCAGAGGACGGCCCGGTCGGGGGCAGGACCCTTCGGTCTCTCCGAGGACG
>NW_022589745.1:814919-819622 GCF_004348235.1 Phoca vitulina | reverse complement strand
AGGACCCTTCGGTCTCTCCGAGGACGGCCCGGTCGGGGGCAGGACCCGCGGGCTCGGAGAGCTTACAGCTGCGCCGTCCCCACCAGCAATAAATAACATCACCCCACCAAGTGCACCCATGACGCTTCAGCGCTCTGAATGCTCAGTGAAGAATGTGAAGACCGCGTCTAGCTTTGGAGGATTGCTGTTTTGTGGTAAGAGGTAGTCTTGGATCAAGTTCTAAGCAAAAAATAAAAACCAAAAAAATCTCTGGGGACACAGCTGACTAGCTCCTTAATAACCTATTTGAGCAAATCAAGCAAACTTGCAAGAGCCCCCTAACGGACCATGTAGAAGAGCCGAAGACCAGCCAGCACTGCATCCGTGTGTGCGGTGCCTTCACTGGAAAGGAATCAACGGGAGGGGGTTTTCTTCTCCTCCTCATCCTTCTTTTCCTTTTCCCACTCCTTTTTTTCTTTTTTTTTTTATAAAAGCTCTTGGCACTGACTACCATTTTGAAAGGTAGACCTGACCTTTTCTCCCTGACTCAGTCTCTTTTTAAGTATGTATTTTAATTTCAGCATAGTTAGCACACCATGTAATTATCAGTGTCAGGAGGCACACAACAGTGACTCAACACTTCCTACAGCGCTGGGTGCTCATCGTGATGAGTGTGCTCTTCATCCCTGTCCCCCCAGCTCTGCCCCCACCCCCCGCCCGGTGACGTCAGTGTGCTCTCTGTAGTTAAGAGTCTGTTTCCTGTTTTCTCTCTCTCCCTCTCTGTTTGTTTTTCCCCTTTGCTCATTTGTTTCTTAAATTCCACCCGAGTTTGTTTCTCTGACTTATTTCTCTCCTCATTATACCCTCTAGCTCCATCCGCATTGTTGCAAATGGCAAGATTTCATTCTTTTTGATGGCTAATATTCCATTATATACACCACATCTTCTTTATCCATCCATCAGTCAATGGCCACTTGGGCTGCTTCCGTAACTTGGCTACTGTGGATAATGCTGCTCTAAACACTGGGATGCTTGTATCCCTTTGAATTAGTGTTTTTGTATCCTTTGGGTAGATACCCAGTAGTGTGATTGCTGGATCGTAGGGTAGCTCTATTGTTAACTTGTTTGCTATTCCGGACACTTAGGGTCACTGTGGTATGAGGTGCATTGTTACCCTGAAAGGAGAAACACAGACTCTCTTGTGTTTCTATTTCAGGGTTTGGGAAGACGTCTGAGCTGAGGTATGCGGGATACGCCCAGTGAGAGCCCGTTCCATACCAAACACAAGCACAAAGGCCTCAGCTGAAACACTGTCTGACCTTATATTCCAGAACGCGAGGAATATTCATTATGGGGAACTGAAAAAACCCTGTTTTCTCCTCTATATATCTCAAAATGGATATTTTCCTCATCTTCTGTAGGGGCAAACAAGTACATATTTGGCCAAATATTTTACATAATTTTTACTCATTCTGCATTTTGGAACTGAGGTATATTTATTAAAACAAGGGAATCGTGTGCTCAGCACGTGGCTTCACCAAAAAGCAGGAATAGTGTTTAGAATCAGAAGCCTGAGGAACGTGCATAGGACATATGGGGTAATTCCTGACTCTGAGTGTGTTTTCATGTGAATGACGTAGATTCTTTCTTTCGTTGTCAAGCTAAGTTTCTTGATTCGCTGATTTACGAGGCTCATGCAGATCTAAGTGGAGTCTAGTATCTTCCATCCATCTTCTATATGTTTTATCAGCCTTAAGGTCCAACCTGCTGAGTAGTTCAATGCACTTTTCTTCATGATAAGTTTTCGTTTTTAAAATTTGAAATTAGGAAAAAAGGATTAAAAACTAATTTTTTGTTTGAATTTTTAAAATTCATTAATGTCTATTTCAAAGATATATCTACAAATTAAAGGTCTCACCTTTTTAGGTGTGATGTTCTTTTTTAAAGAATTCCTTTGTCAACATGTTTTCATAAACACTTTCAAATTTTCTGTTAAAACTTTGACCTCAAAAAGGGCCAACATAGGGTGTTAATAGAAGAAACTGAACAAAGCAAAAGTCGTGTCCTTGACACACTGTGGGTAAGTCTGTAACAACGGAAGATTCATGATCTGTGTCTGAATATCAACAGCAGATCAGCTCAGCCCAAAATCCAGCCCCAAAGAAAAACAGAAAGTAAAACAAAAAAGCCCAGAGTCGTATTTCATACAAAGCATCTTATATGATGAGGCGATTATCTGTCTGGAACCAGTATGTCCGTGTCCTTCTGAAACATGGAGCAGGGCCGGAAGTCCACACCCCACACTCACCGACCCAGTGCGGGCCTGCCTGCCACCTTCGTGCACGCACCCTGACCCCGAGCTCCCTCCAGTTGTGGGCGCGTTGGCTCCTGGAGGTGCGTGAGCTGCGCCGGAGCAGGCTTCCGGCTCCTCATTGCCTGGCACCCACCGATCCTTCCACAAATATTTGTCGAATGAAGGAATCCAGTACATTCACCTCGAACTTCCACATTTTGCTCATAGAAGCCACCACTGAGCCTGGCTTGTGTCTCCTCGAATCTACAGAGTGGGCTCCTAAGTGACGTAGCATCCTCTAAAACAGACATTGTTCATCCCAGGGCTGTCGCCCGGTGAGAGCTTCACGGAGTTTTTACTGGGCGTTTCTACCAACTATTTCTCTGTTTTGCTCAGCTGTGTGTTTCCTGTGAGGCTTGTGCCCCCGTCCCCCGACGGCCAGCCTGCAGTGCTGGGGCTTGTCCGGCTTGGTGCTAGGACGCGCTGGAAAACGCCTCTCTAACACGAAGACCTCGTGGGCCCGTGGCACTCTCACGTCTGTCGGGGACTTTGACACAAACAGAATGTGCTTTTCGTCAGTGGCCTCCCACTGTCTGTCAGCACTGCTATAGTTTATAATGCGTGTGTGTGGATTTCGTGCATGAACCCAGGAGGCACATGGTTTGCAGGGCAAGGGCAGACAGAGCGCGGCGGGCACTGGGTTGAATGCGTCCTGCCTCGTGGGGTTCACGGAGCGCTCCCTCCACCACCCCAGCTGGTGCTCGGGATGAGGGGTCAGGGCTGTTCCTCTCCGTACCTGGAACACGGTGGCAAATTCTCTCACGGGATCAAGCCTTGCTTGTTGTGAAGTCAGAGCTGGGGCGGGGCTTCCAAGAGCACGATGGCGGTGTCCGGGGATGTCCTCAGCGAGCACGGCATGTCCAGCCACTTTGTTGTGATTATACCTGAAACAAACATAACATTGTGTGTGAGCCGTGCCCCGATTAAAAATAAATTATAGATAAATAAATCATTTGCCTGTCAAACCATGAGAAAATAGAGTCTGGATCCAGAGCTGAATCAATCAGTTTTACTTCCAAAAAATGTCATGTTAAAAACAGGGAGGGATGGGTTAGGAACTATCTCTGTTTGTTCTCTTGCTCCAAACTCTGAATAAAGTAAAATAATAATAGTAATAATCAGAACCGGCACGAGCTGCCAGACTCACACCTGCTCGGAAAGAACCTAGCCTCCTCTGTGTGTCTGGGTGGGTGAAGACCGGGTGGGTGAAGACCAGGTGCTGTGCCGTCACCCAGCGGCAGGTAAGAAATTACAGATGGGTTTTCGTTACAGACCCCAGTGAACTAGAGGTTTTAAAAATCAGTTCCCACAAATTGTCCACAGGGATAGAGAAATAAGTCTAGCGCCTTTGCTTAGTGTTTTGGGTTTCACGGACACGTCTGGGGTATCCTGAGTGTTGGGTTAGATCCTGGCGAGAGTCAGGAGTTTGCTGGTTAGTCAAAGGCCTTCGTGGGCTGGAACCACGTGTCTACACACACGGAGCTTAGCTCCGTGCAGTAAGAGGCTCTCAGGAACTTGCTTGTGTGGCCAGGTCATTCATTTTAACTTCAAAGACCGAACGTAAATAGATTCCCTTCCTTTGATATGGAAATGTTTGAGCTCAGGAAGATTCAGACCTGGAGATGAGAAAAAGTTTATGTGGACCATGTAAAGCTGTTCCTGATGTTCAAAACCATTCCCTGTAGACGTCCTTCCCGTTAGTGCAGGACGCGGCCGGGCGGCGTCCTGCCTCCTGTTCTCACACCAAGCTCGGCTCGCTCACCTCTGTTCGCACCCAGGGCTCGTCCAGCGCCAGGTGCAGCCCGGCCTCAGGCCTGGGCAGAGAGGCTCGTCGGCTTGTTTCCTCACCTGCACAGTGAGAACAAGGATGCCCCTGTGCCAAGTAGGAGGCGAGCTGAAAGGGGTCACGTGTGCGTAGCTCTCAGCAGAGTCTCCAGCACCGAGTTTCCAATCAAAGAGATCTGCAGGTGGTTCCTACTGATACCTAATTAAAATGCAAAACAGATTTAGGATTAACCACATCTCCTGAATGAAAATAATTTCCCACCCAGCACCCTGACAGCCTGGCGGGAGGCACAGTCCATGCCCTTAACAGGTCCTACTTCCAAACTAGGGCAGTAATTGTCATTTTACCCCCCCCCCCCCCCCCGCCGTCTGCCCGGGGGCCTGACGGGTGCAGCCTGAGCTGTGGGGGCAGGACAGGTGCAGCAGGAATGCAAAAGGAAGGACAAGGGGCGTGTGGCCACCATTCATTTCATACAAAAAGACTCTTGCTGTTTTTTAATTTACAAAAGTTGTGCATCTTTTCAAAAAATTGTATGTTTGAAAAGATGCACAACTTTTTTTTTTTTTTTTTTTTTTTTTTTTTTTA
>NW_022589745.1:730835-814819 GCF_004348235.1 Phoca vitulina | reverse complement strand
TTTGACAGAGAGAGGCAGCGAGAGAGGGAACACAAACAGGGGGAGTGGGAGAGGGAGAAGCAGGCTTCCCGCCGAGCAGGGAGCCCGATGCGGGGTTCGATCCCAGGACCCTGAGATCACGACCTGAGCCGAAGGCAGTCGCTTAACCAACTGAGCCACCCAGGCGCCCCTAGATGCACAACTTTTTTAAAATGCACAACTTTTTGATGCTAAACTTTAGCATCAAATCTTCCTGGGAAAATATTCTTTTCGTTATGATCCAGTGAAGGTACACTTTTAAAATCTACAGTTTTCATGAAAATAAACAAAATATCTTCACGGTTTCTTCACTCTTTAGTGCAGAAGAATACCTCCTACGTTTGAGTGAGTTTGGGCCCTTTGGCAAAGGTGACGAAACCGGGAACCCATTGAATCTGGAGATGAGGACAGCCACACCCGAGAGACGCCGCAGCAGGGGGGGCGCCAACCTGGTGTCTGGCTGTACACTCGCTCCTAATACTGACGTTGACATCTACAGAGAAACCCGTTGCCTCACGCTCCGTGAGCACCATTCTCTTGGAATATTATTTAAGATCCACTCTAAATACTCTGCCTGGGTTAGTCTTCCACAGAAGCCATTACGATGTAAACAGGAATCCTACATATAACGCACACATGTCATATGTAGATATCATCTACATGTTATCATGTGTCTAATACATGATTATAAACACTTGATGTATTACAAACCCAAACAGCTCCTTCTTCCAGACACCAACCGACAGGGGTGGGTGGGCCGTAGGGAGCGGGCAGTTTTCACTGAAGCCGCCCCTGGAGGGATGCCGGGCGGTCAGTGCCGTGCACCTGCTTTCCTGCAGGAATCATCTACCTGTTCTCCGGACGGTTCCGTGCTTCCTGTCCTCGAAGCCGTGAGACCTGAGGATGTGATCTAGGACCACAGTCCGTCTCCGTAAAAGAAGATTCAGGAGTCCGTGAGTCGCTTTTAACGACAAAAATAGAAAGGGGACCTTCTTAGAAGTAGTAAACAGTACAAAAAACAAGGAAACTACAATAAAGGCTGTATTTCACGAATTAGGAAAGTAAATTAGCACTTAAATGATGTGTTATTTAATTATATGTTTATAAAAATTTAGTAAAATTAAAAAATTGAAATTAATTTTCTTTCTGACATATTTCTCCTACTGATTTCTCAAATTAACACCTTTACTCAGCCCCTCCTTGAGAAAAAGGGGAAGTTAATGACCCAAATGCAGAAGAAACCCTTCTCTTCCAGAGAAGAATCCAAGTGGTGGGCTCTCAGGATTTTCTATTACATATTCTATGGAAACACAATCTGGCTGTTAGCAATGGGAGCAGAGCGCATGGTGCAGAGCGTGCTTCCGTGTGTGACTCAGAGAGACGCCCGAGCGGCACCCTGGCCCATCAGATATAAGAACGACCCGTCTCTGCAAACTAGTGATGTATTTTATTGGTATCACAACTATAGGCTCGTTATAAAATCACACAAAGTTGCAATATTTGCAGGAAAAAGTCATTTCTTAAGAAAATAATTTAACGTTCAGTGCTCAACAGAAGCACTTTCCTCGCGATGCTCTGGCGGTCCATGAATGCGGGGTCCATGGAGGCCACCTTTGCTGCTAGGAAGGCGTGAATGCAGTGCAGGACAGCCGTCAGGTCCGGGAATTCAAGTTCCTGCAAGAAAAAATAAAATGAAATGCTGTAAATCTTAGAAAAGCACGTTACAGAACATTTAACAGATTTGCTTTTTGAGCTCCAAGAAAGCCAGGTACAAACGTGCATGAAATAAGGAAGGTTTAGGGTGGGAGGCAGAGTGTGATCAACACGACCACAGACACAAAGATACTGCTTCTGCTCGGACAGTCCGACAGGCCAGCCTGTTTCCTCGCGTCTCACAGAGGTAATGCTCCCGCCTTCCATTTGGGCCCTGACTCCATCTGTGCGGGGTCGGGGGTCACATGACCTCAGTCTTGTCCTACTGACACTGGCCAGTCGGCGCCCTGGTGACGCTGTGATACGGATTTCATGCCAAAGATGGTCTTCCCTCTCTCCGCAAACCCCACGCAGGTCCCCACTACGTCCAGAGCAGGTCGGCGTGGACCCGCAGCTGACGCAGGCGTGAGTACACCGTCTCAGGGTGCCGCGGGTCATCAGCGTCCTAACGCTTCTGAGGGTGAACACGAAGCTTCTCCAGCTGTCACCCCGCTCTACCCATGGGGCAGGAGCTTTACACATCTTGTTCTGAGTTTTCTCTTCTACTTTGGCATAATAAAATTCCAAAATAATCGAAAACATCAAAATTCTTTTAAGAGAACTGCTACCTAATTAACACCTTAACTAAATTTTGTCAAAACCGTCTTGTGCTCTCAACTGTTGAGGCGATATCAGAAGGAAAGTTCCAACAATGCGAGGACAGCAAGGACAGCAAGCTGGCTCGTCTAGTCCCAGATGTGCTCCTTTCCCCACCTGTAAAGGCAGGATCTCTGATATTTTAATTTGGGGGCGGGACCTCCGGGGCACGAGGGAGCAGTCGTCCCCCCCGCCCCCCCGGGTAAGGACATCCTTCCCTACCACCCATCTTAGCTTTTCTGAGCTGCTCCTCTTTGTGATTCAAGATCTGACATCTCAAAAATGACTTCACGCTTCCCTTAAACGTGACGTCCACCTCGGTCCCCTCCTGGGACTGTGTATGCCTGTGCCTTCCTTTGGGAAGCTGCTCCTTTCGTGGGATGGGGCCAGGATGCAGGTGGACAGCCAGTGTCCTGGGGAGGCCGACATGGGCCTGGGGAGCGGGAGCAGGGTCTCCACGCGGGTGCGTCCGGGTGCGGGAACGGCGGACCTGCCAGCACGTGGAGAGTGTCAGCAGGAAGGTGCAGCTGGCACAGAGGACTCCTGCTCATGGAGGGGTGCACCAGGGACCCTCGCGACCTGCATGACCCCGGCCCGTGCTCCCAGCCAGCCCGACTCCAGCTACAGGAACCACAGGAGCCCCGTTACTGCTTTCCACTTTGAATTAAGTTCCTCTTTTGCATGCGAGTGAATCTTAACCTTGACAGCTACGGGACTGATTGATTATTGACCGATCACTGTTTATTTTCACTTTGAGTAATGAGTAACGTTCAAGAAACTGAGGTGCATTCTCCTTCGAAAGTGTCCTAATATTCACACGGTTACTGCAGAATTACCTTACCCAGCGGCCCTGCCGTCCCTGGCAGAATCCAGGAGCTGCCCAAACCCCGTGCCGAACTTCAACGCTAGCTGACCCCCTAGTGATGCCCACACCGAGACTCCACTCAAATCCCTTAGTCACGGTGACTTATTCCTGGAGGAAAGGAAAGCCAAGTTACATAATACAAGAACATGAGGTTCTTGCAAAGTTCACACATACTTAATTCAATTTATGTGTTTCCAAGTCATAATTACTGAGCTTCTGGAAGGGACATTTTGAAAAAAGAGCTATAATGTCCACATCATTTATGCTTCAGGATCTTGCAAATTGGAAATTGCTTCTCAGGTTCCCCACAGACTTACCAATAGGAGCACCTGGACCGGAACAAGGAGCCAACACCACCAGCCCGAAGGCCAAATCCAAACCTGACGCCCATGGTTTCTGATCCCACATGTTGAAGCCACACACAAAATCTCCAAAAGAGTCAGGGACAAAGTGAAATCACACCACTGAACTCCACACAAAACCTCAGTCCATGGTGTTGAAATCCAGGCGATTTGATTTAAAGCCTCAATTCTGACTTTTCCAGATGCTGAGTGAGGCTCCCTGTGAACAACTCACACAACAGGGGCGATTCAGGCCGAGACCAAGGTGTCTGTGGCGCGCTGGCTTCCTAGCCATGTGTCACCGCAAGGCTCTCTGGACGACACGTCTGCAGCTAGACCTGGGCGGCCCTGCTGACTTCTGACCGCACGCCCACCGGGCAGCCGAGGCCCGACACGGAGAGCCCCCACGCGGGGGAGAGTGACGTGGGAGAGTGATGGAATCCACAGAGCCGCGCTTCCCTGAACGGCCCGATGGTGACAGGCGTCGTGAAGTAGGAGTTCTCTGTTCACGGTTCGGAGACAAATTAAAGAAGGTGCAGGTTACTGGGGGCTTCGCACGGCCCCACCGAGTCAATCGTGTTGTCTCTGAGTGTGATGCTGGCGGCTTTGTCCCTCAGACTGGTCTGACTCTGTGAAGACAGGGCGTCTTGGAGGCCCGTTGGGCTGACGAACGGATAAAGGACATGTGGCCCATCCGTACAGGGGAGCGCCATCCTGCCTTACGAAGGAAGGGATCCCGCAGGGATGAGCTTTGAGGACACTGTGCCGGTGGAGCGAGCCAGTCTCAGGAGGACACGCTCTGCACGATCCCCGCACGAAGCAGTGAGATTCCCGGGCATGGACACAGAGGGAGTGCGCCCCCCGCACGCCGTCTCCCCGACAACCACACCAGCGCTCGGGGCTTAAGGGATCCTGAAGGCACACCGTCGTCTGGAAGAAGGAGGCGCTTCTCCGCGCCGTGTGCTCACCCTCGAAACCCACAGCCTCCCGCGTGTTCTCTTCTCATGCACGGTCCAGTCAGTCCCATTTACAGCCCGCAGCTGCGCCAGGTGGAGACAGTGCGCCTTACAGACCAGAGGGCTGAGGGCCAGAGCGCCGGCCGCTCGCGCCTGGGACAGACACGCCTGCCTTCCACCCCAGGTCCGCCCGCTGCGCCCGGCCCTTTCCTCTGCGGCGTGTTTGTCCTAATGACCTAGATTTTTATAAAATGTTTTTAAGTATTTCATGGTGGCCGAAATAATGACTTGGAATTTGAGTCATAGCTTGCATGATTATCAACTTTTGAGTGTTTTAAGACCTAGAACTTTTCTGTAATGAGGTAAAACTTTTAGGAAGCCATGAGGATCTATACTGGGCTCCTCAAACCATGAATCATGAGGTCACCCAGACCTGAGAAAACATTTCTTCTTCCTCAGTCCGCGCTCCGGGTCTGCGCCATCGCTCACAAGACGACACTTCCCATCAGCGCACCGACATTGAAATCCCCCGTGTGTCCTCAGTAAATCTTCTCCGCTAGAAATCACATCTCCATCCACAGCCCATCGTGGTGCACAAAGTGCCTGGCATTTGTCAGAAAGTGTCTGAGCCGACGGACAATTTTCTGATGAGCGGCGGTGAGCCGCAGGTGCCGGTTTCCCTAACTGCTCCCCAGGGGACTCTGCAGGTGCGGGAGCCGCAGATGGAGCGTGAACCAGGGAGACGGGGAACGGCGCTTCCGGGGACAAAGATCAGGACCTGCGCAAGGACAAGACTAGGGGTGGTGACGGCCGGCAGGAGGGACGGTGACAGACACCACAGAACTCCTAGTGAGCAGTCAACCAGCAGAGTGTGGGAAAACCAAAATCCCAAACGCCCAGAGGAGCAGGTTATGGTTGGAAAGAGGGAGTCTCCCTGAGGTCCTGCTTCCCCGGGACGGCAGGGCCCCACCAGGGGACAATCCAGCCTGTCCACCCTCCGGTAAGAAGGAAACCTGTTCAAAGTGCCCTCCTGACACCCGCGGCTCGCGGCCCAATCCCGTGTGGAGTTTGCCAGGCCCCCTGCGCCCTCTCTGTCCAGTGAAGGTCACTCACTTGGCTTCCGATCTGATTTCCTTGAAGAAAGTGCTCATCCACGACCTCTGCGCGCCCCTGTTCTCCTGCTGCTGCGTCTCCAGGCCGTGAAACCTCCTCGCTCCGTTCTCTGGCTCACATTTAAACCACTTCCCCCTTCAGCAGACGAGGCAGTTATAACGTCATAAATCTTATTTATATGGAAGCTCAGCGGTATTATCTCGCCAGGATGTTAAAAAGTCTGACTTCCCCAAACAGCTCTGACGATCGCTTCTGCCTGCGTCCTCTCCCCAAAGACACCGATCTTAAAGCCGGGTGCCTGCTAGTCCAGGGCCGTCTGCACAAAGTGCAGCCTGGAGAGATCGCCCGCACCGTGGGGAGGCTGCCAGGGCACGAGGGGCACCCGGGCCTTTTCTCTGCTCCGTTCCCCGGCCGGCCGGCCCACCACTCCCTCCTTCTGGGCAGCTTGCTCTGGGTGTGGACAAGGGCCACGGTCACTGCCCCCCCCATCACCAGGTCACCGAGAAACCCTGTGCAACTCGCCCACCCCTTCTCATGGAGGAAACGCCTCTGCCTCTGGTGTTCGCCTGCCCAACATCAGGGTCAACTGGCTGCCACGCGGTTTTGTCCTTTCTGGAAATCAGGACGTGCAGGCCCGGTCTTCAGACCACTGACTGGAGCACCCGGGGCAGCCTTTTTTGCTCCCCGTTCCATGTGGCCAAGTTTCCACAACAAGCACAGAAAAGGCACCGTGAATGGAGATCCGTGTCTGAGGTGGGGCTGCCGAGGCCTGACTCTCGTTCCACATCCCGTTGTCTGGGACCCTCAGCAAGTCACGCGCGCGGACCGGCGCTTCCCGCGACCACGGCATTTACACCTGGGCCGCGGTGAGGAAGGTGCGGGTGTGCAGGGGGAGACTGTGTGCTTCCACCTGTCGGAGGCACTGCGTGGCTCCGGCGGCCGCTGGTGATGCCCCCAGCGAGGCAGCTTGGCGCACGGACGTTAGTTTAAGGTGGTTTCCATCTGACTACACAGCAGCAGCCACCACTCTTAAAGAAGGCCTGCGCTTCCTGAGGGCGGCCACGGTCAGGGTCGGGGAGAGGAGCTGGAGCTCCAGCCCCGCGAGGTCCCCAGGGGACCGAGTCCACACGGACGGGGGGTGAGGGCCCGACAGTGTCCTCTGAAGGCTCAGAGGAGGGACGGGTCAGCGGTGTGTGCCACGCTGAATGACACTGTGTTTCAGGGAGAACCCATGGGTGTAGGCCATCCTTCTCAAAACCACATTTGTCCCAGTTAAATTACATTCCTGCTAACTGAGCAGACGCGTGGCCATCCGCGCAGTCCTGAGTCTGTGGGCTCCGTTCGGACACGTCCTCACACACCTGGAAGCCACGCGACCACTGTGGCCTCTACCCGGGCCCCGCCGGCCATCCCGACCTTTGCCCTCAAGCCCCATCCCTAGCCAGGGTGGATTCCTGTGGGCCCCTGCCCCTCCTGCGCAGACGCCCTCTCATTCCTTCCTTTCCTGCTGGCACAGGTCTGCGCGTGGGGACGGCAACTAACAACCCTGTCCACACCGCTGACGATGTAGCACCAGAAATAAACTAATCCCTCTCATGACAGAAAGCCGTCCGTGCCTCAGCAGGGGCCTCACAGGGAGCCCCGGGGCGGAAGGAGGTGAACCCCAACCTGATCCAGCTGGGATGCCGCATTCAGAGGATGGTGTGCGGCCTTCAGCGGATTCCGGCCCCGTGCACTGAGAATTCTCTGACGTATTCCAGAGCACTTCTGTCCGAACTCACACATCCTCATCCCTGTCTGTGTGCCGGGGTCTGTCCGGCATCCACCCCACCTGCCTTGCACACAGCAGGCCCCCAGAGAAGGACAGGGTGGAGGAGGAAGTCCCTGTGCGAGGCGCGGGGTCTGCCTCTGCAACACTGTCATTCCCCTCCTGCCCTGAGCAGCGGGCCTGCGGTCAGAGGGAGACAACACTGTCCTCCGTTGCGCTGGGACGGCTGGGCCGTGCCCGGGATGGGGAGAGGAGGCTCCGGTTCTCGTAGCCGGTGGTGTGGAGATGTCCACCTCCCCGTAGGCCACGGTGGCTTGACGGTCAGGACCGTGGGGTCCACGCTGCCTTTGTTGCCGGCGGCAGATGGCGGGGTGTCACAGGAACTGGGCTCCAGGGGCACCGGGCTCTGCCCACTGCCTGCACCACCTGCCACACACGTCTGGGTGCGACGTACCTGTCCAGGTGTCGACAGCATGTCTGAGTGCGCGACCTGCTGGCGGCGAAGCAGGAACCTGTAAGAAGTCCATCCTTCAGCCCAGGGGCTCAGGCAAGTGCGGCCAGATTAAATTCTGTCCCCAAGTAACGGCTCCTTGTCAAATGAGATGGAAGCGCAAAGTCTGAGCTTGAAGGCAAATTGGTTTCACCTTGTTTATTTTTTACACTAAGGCCTCACAAAGGAAGTGTCTGGAAATGCAGAAGGCAGCTGAGGTTTCCCGCCCTGTGACGGGCGGCCCGCACCTCCCCAGCTGTGCTCGCAGCACGTCAGATGCCATGGCTGCTTAGAAATCCACGCAGACTCCTGGGAAGAGGGAAGCCAGCAGCAGTCACTGAACACGCCCGTGGGCCGCAGTGCTGTCGTCCCTGTGATTCTGGGCAGCTCTCGCTAGGCAGGCGGCCTGCAGCTCTGCTCAGGTTGAAGCCCTCGAACCGCCGTCTGGACAAGCGCACAACCAGCTGCGCACCGTTCACACAGCCTTGCAGGCTCAGTCGAGAACGGGGTCCCTGGGGGCCGCCGCACCCGAGCTGCCGTGAACCACCACACTCGGTTGTCTGGCAGCAAGAAAACGGATATGCTGGATTCACCAAAATTAAAAACTTCTGGCCATCGGGACATTTTCAAGGGAATAAAGTAAAGACAGCCTACAGACTGGGAGAAAATATTTGCAAATCGTATTTCTAATAAGGGGGTTAACACCGAGACCATACAGAGATGGAACTCCTTACATTCAACCACAGAGACAAACAACCTTCTTAAAAAGTGGGAAGAGACTTGAACTGACATTTCTCCAGAGATGATACACAAATGGCCAATAGCCACGTGAAAACAAGCTGCACACCACTAATCACCAGGGAAATCCATCTACGAGCGTGGCTGCAATCTTCAACAAGAGGAAAATGACCAGTCGGCGGGGATGGTAGGCCTGGGAACGCTCCCGGGGTGCAAGTGGGAAGCCGGGTGAGCAGCCCAGGACCCTGCAGTCCCACTCCTGGGGACACGCCCAGGACCACTGAGCACACACTTGTGCACCTGTGCCCGCGGCGGCCAGAAGGTGGAGCCACCCACGAGCTCGTGGACGGGCGAGAGGTGAGTCCAAGGACGGAGCACTGTGCAGCCTGAACAGAGTGAAGTGCGACAAGTGTGTCACAGGGATGAACCCTGGACAGCGCACGTCGGACCCACTTGGGCGTGGTGCCCGGACAGACGCGTCCTCGGGGTCGGGACGTGGACTCAGGGCTGGGGGGAGGGAGGATGGGAAGGGCTGGGGATGGCAGTGGGGGTGCCAGCACTTGATGCCAAGGTTCTTAATACCACCGAGCCGTGCACTGGAAAGTAGTTAAAATGGAAATTTTATGCTGTATATATTTTACCACAGTTTTTAAACATGAAGGAAAGAAACCCAAGGTGGTCATCCATGAGGCCAGCCTGGCCACGCGTACCCTTCATTCCATTGCACAAAAGCCGGGGGATGCGGGCATGCCATGAAGCGCCCGGGCCTCAGTTTCCCCATCTGTGCAGCTGTGATGAGAGTGGCAGGGAGAAGGTGAGGCTGTCTGACCGCGGTCACAGCGATAAATCACAAAAAAACCCCGAGTTATTGCTTCTCTTGTGAAGTTTGGTTAAAGAAGGCATATTTACATCTATTTCTTTACCCACATCTTTGAATTGAAATATCATCTTTTAATTACAAAACTGATATTATTTCGATGTCCAGAATAGAGAGCCTAACAGAGACGGTCTATCAAAAAAAATAAGAGACAGTCACAAGAATATGATTTGGCCGACAGGGTGATAAAAACTATGACCGTAATTACCGGGAAGAAAAATAAAACCACCCGGCTCCCCGAAGCCCCCCCATAGCAAGCGTGTTGGCTGCATTTGCAGCTCACAGGGTCAAACCCGCGCCTGGGGCCGCTCCCCATGGCAGCCTTCACCACACCCGCCCAAAATCTTCCCCAGGAAATAGTCCGCAAAATAAAATCACACACAAGCAAAGACCCCTGAAATCCTGGGATAGCGGGTTACTGAATCTGCTCGGACAGAAACTGAGCATGTCTGACACGGCTTCTAAACGTCCCGTAAATTCCAAAGTGTGTCTCGGTATGCGTCTAGGTTTTCTATAATTCTCCTGGGAAAATGAAGTTCCCCCATAGGACCTGAGGCTCATTTTCAGTTCGTCTGAAAGCTGAGTGGTTAGACATCAGGTAAGTAGACTTTTCTCCTGAAGGACCTGGGCACGTATGGACCTTGGCCCGGACAGGCCACTGTTCTAAAGCCCTTTCTCTCCCACCTGTGAATGCCCAAGCCCAGCGGTCCGAGAGGGGAACAAGTCCGACCCATCCACAGGCCAGCCCTGAGGCTTATCTCCCGGGCCGACGGCACTAACGAACGTCTCCAAGCCCCTGACAGCCTGAGGCCCGAGACCTGACGTCTGCTTGAGCAGCTGCGGGGCAGGTGCGAGGCTCGGAGAACCAGCAGGTGCACCCAGGGAGCCCCCTCTACTGGGTGGCCTCGAAAACAACGTGTACGAGGGGCGCCTGGCTGGCTCCATCAGCGGAGCAAGTGACTCTCGAGCTCAGGGTCGTGAGTTCAAGCCCCGTGTTGGGTGTAGAGCGTACTTAATAAAAAAGAAAAGAAGAAGAACGTGCACAACAACGCTTTCCAAGGAACAGCTACCTGCAGGGAGCGTCTGAACGTGGGCCGCATGGACACCAGAGGGTGGTGGGGAGACAACAGGCAGATGGACCAGGCTTCCCAGCACCAGGAGCCCACGTTTAGTGTTGTTCCAGCCATTGGAGTGGCACATCTGCAGTCCCATCCCGGCTCTGAGTCCCATCCCATCACGTCACCGTGGTGGAATCCTAACCGAGAGGAGAGAATCCATTCAACAGAAGGTCATTAAGAAATAGTAACTCAGCTTCTCGGGGACGTGTGCCTTCTTTCACGGCAGGATTGTGTCTTACGGGTTTCATCTCTGTCCCTGGTTCTGAACGTCTCCTTCACCCCACGTCCCAACACTAGCAGAGGCCCTGGACACAGCCGACGCTGGACGGTGTCTTCCCAGTGAAAGTCTACAGGAAGGCGACAACCTCACAGGCAGAGGAGTTGACTCGAAATCAGGCCGAGGCCAGCAGATGAGAAGCTGCAAGGCCGCTGGGGGTGGCTTCGTGGGGACCAGGCAGGGTCCTGTTGGCCTTCGATCTGGAAACAGGTGGAACCGTGGCTGGCACGCCCGTGTGCCCCGTGCTGGGGAGTGGGAGTTTCACGGAACACAAAGGGAGCCTTGGCGGTTGCTGGGCTAGCTGCCTGTGCTCTACGGGCGGGCTGGCCTTAGTCTTTCTCCTGAAAATGGGGACATGATGACTTCCCAGCCAGAAGGAGGCCAGGCTGAGCTAGAGACCCACATGCTATTAACTGAGCTGCGGAGGCCACATGGCGGGGCGCTGAGGGTGTTCCATGCTGAAGCTTCCGGCACCTGTGCACAGGGTTCCAGTGAGTGGGCCGCGGACTCATGGACCTCACGGAGCCTCCCCGACGGCTGGGCCGCACGAAGTGAGAGCCGGCCGGCACATGACTACCATCTCCGCCCTGGGAACCTCCTCTCCTCGGTGCTGGTAACTCAAGGACAAGGCTTGTGCTCAGAGTCGGTTCCATGGCGTCTGTTAGTGTGAACACTGTAGTTCTGTGCCTTCAGCCACACGGGCTCCAAACCAAGACAAAGACGTCACCTAGAGCTCCAAAATCCAACGTGGATACTTCATTTCTGGGATTAGCCACTTAGGAGCCTGGTACAGGAGCAGAGAGAGAGACAGAGATGCTGAATGGCAGAGAGACAGAGACACAGAGAGACAGAGACATAGAGACAGAGAGAGCGAGACAGAGACACACAGAGACAAAGACACAGAGAGACAGAGACACACACAGAGAGAGAGAAAAGGAGACAGAGAGATAGAGACAGAGACAGAGAGACAGGGGGAGCGCGCTAGCCCTGTTGTTGTTCCAGCTCCATGAGAACGGGTTAGGAGACAACCCCACAGACACTCTGGAAGGGGCCACGCTCGCAGGCACCGCTCCTGCTCACACCCACTGTCACGTGGAACGCCCAGTGGCCCACCCGCGTGTCTCCACGTGGTGGCGCTGCCTCGCTGTGCCCCCCTCCCTGCACCACCTGCTTCCCAACTCCTCCAGGTCGGCCGCATCGATGACGAGTGCCGTGGTACCAACGCTCTCGGCCACAGAAGCTCAGCAGCCTCGCTTCAGGCTCAGAAACACAACTTCCTTTACTCGCCCGAGCGCTCGGACGTTTTACATACAAGCGTGCGCCCCCGCCCAGGCTCCGAAGCCCTGTCAGCATGCTGGGCCGACTCCCCGAGAGCCGAGCAGCAGGTGTTGGTGGAGTTTACCTGCTCGGTCACTTGCGGGTGACAATCACACTCCACTGCTCCTCCCGGAGACACACTCATCCTTCGTTAACAGCGCGCTGCCTTCAACAAGCACGACCGGCTTCCTGCACGCGCACAGGCGATCACCCACACGTAGCATCGAAAGTCTCGGACTTTAAAGGCAATTGGAACAATTTCCTCCTTGGAAACTGATAAAAATTTTTGTGCGTGTATCTAATTTGCTCTTTCTTTGTTCATTAATCTATTCGTTTAAACACGCTTGTTAAATGCTGAAGTCAAAAAGCTAAAATCAAGCTGCCCTTTGGCAGCTCGGTCTGTTGGGAGAAGTGAAATCCTAGAGAAGCATGCACGATGCCCACACGGCTCCCGGAGCTAGGTCGGGGGACATAGGAGCTGGGGGCACTGGGAAGGGCACTGCTGCCCCGAGGCTCAGTCCTTCTGGTCCACAGTTCATGGCAGCAACACGCGGCCAACACGCGGAACAGGAGGAAAGCAGATCCTTCGCTTCACAATTCCTTTAGGAGAAAGAGATGAGAAGAAGAACACCAAATATTTTCTTTAAAAACTGTCGCACCCCCTGCCCTGCAGCCACGGGAAGCGGCCTGGAGTCAGCGCCAATCTCTGCACACGTCCCAGGCTCGTGAGTGGTGTCCTGGGGCCTCCGAGCCCCTCAGATTCCGGGGACCCTGCGTTCTCACAACGCACTCGTCACCGAGGCACTGCTCGGGCCAGACAGTCCAGAGAGTTTTCAATAAATATTAGGAGGAAAATCGTTCCACGGTTATCACTCCTTGAACCAGGAAATGCAGGTAACAGGAACACCGTCTTCTCTGCGGCAATAACCCGTTCCTGAGTGACATACCACGCCCACCCAGTACCTGCAAAAGCTGGGGTTCCCCACTCAGACGTCCGTCCCGAGGGCTGTTTGTTTAAACGGAGCCTCAAACCTGAGGGTTCTCACGGGGTCCAGAGTCCCCTTCTGTCTTTTCCAATTTTCCTGTCCCTCACAAGCTGTAGTACACGTGGATGTCGGCTCAAAGTGGCTTCTGGAAACAGCCGTTGTGCGCCCGGTTCTGCTCCTGGAGGCCCACCACACACACGTTCTCTCCTCGGCCGGGGAGCGCGGCCAGCTCTTGTCATTTGCATCACCACCTGCCCAGACCCCGCAAGGCCCTGCCAGGGCTCCAGGCAGCATGCCCACCGGCCCCTCACTGCACCTCTGTCTGTCTGTGTATAGCTGGGTTCTTGTATTCCCAACTGTACTTTTTTTATAGAGACATCACAGCAAACTATTTAAGCTTCAAGCCCTTCAAATCTTGTGCCCATCCCTGTGGCCCCACAACTTTCTAGGGCTCTGTCTTCACCAATTGAAAACAGAACCGGTCCAGTCTACAAATGCCACAAGGAAATTAAGATGTTTCAAACACATGCCCCAAATTCACATACTGTATCTCACACTGTCCAGTTTAGATTACCCAGGTCCCACTCTTCTCATGAATACAGATCACCAAAAGTTCACTAAACCTTAAAAAAATCAAAATAAATGCCTTTCAACCTAGTGAAACCTGTGTTGCCTGTCAAAAGGACCCTCTGATATCACAGAAGGTGCTGGATATTCCCAAAGCATGCGCCCTGGGTCAGCAGGTGCCCTGCCGGAAGCTGCTAGAATACCCACAAGCATGAAACCCTTCAGACCCACTGCGAACTGACTTCCAAAGTGTCGCCCATGCTCCCAAAGGATGCACTGGAATAAGAGGTTTGCAGGATTTTAGCAGGAAACCTGTTACCAGCTCCTCCAAAGGCCAATCAAGTACCAACCAGGTTACCCGTGGTCGCCGTGTTAATGCAGAGAAAATGCCAAATACAGAATCATCTCAAGTCTCCCCACTCCCTCCCACGCTGCTGGTGGCGGGTCTCCCCTGGACTCCGTGTGCCCCCCTCACCGCCGTGTCCTGCATCCGGACGAGGTCTGCTGTCTCACCTGCTGCCCCATCACCCCCCCTCATGACCTAAGTGCCCTGAGAGCATTTACGTTCAGGCTTTGATTTTATCCATTCCCCAAAAGTAAGAATATCAACAGTTTCTGTATAATTGCAGTTGTGCTTAAAAAGTAGATATGGCAGGTGCCTGGTGGCTCAGTCGGTGAAGCGTCTGCCTTCGGCTCAGGTCATGATCTCAGGGTCCTGGGATCGAGCCCCTCATGGGGCTCCCTGCTCTGCAGGGAGTCTGCTTCTCCTGCTCTCCCCACTCTTGCTCTCTCAAATAAATAAAAATCTTTTAAAAAAACATAGATACGGAACATTATTTCATTACACTCAATAAAAAGATGTTAAAAACTGACATCTGGCTATAACCACGTCCTCTGTGATGTGTCTTCTGATTTCATCATAACAATGCAGGAAAGAGTTGGATCTGTTTACAAACCGTACGTGTTCGTGGGTCTCACACGTTTGGTTTTTTCTTTCTTTTTTTAGTGCCCTGGATTTATCCTTTGATTTGTCTTTAGTTATATTAAAACTGGTTTTTTGACAACACATGCACATAAAACACGGAAAAAATCCTTTGTTGGCAGTAAAACAGCTCAGTGCCATGAACTTGTAAGTTGTGCCTGAGCTCCTTTCGTTAACGGCAGTTTGGTCTCAGTATTACAGACAACGCATCAGCTGAATTGTGCATAATGCAGTTTGTAAAACTCTTCCTTTCAATTCTGGCTTCTCATGTGTCTTTTTTTTTTTTTTAAAGATTTTATTTATTTGAGAGAGAGGGAGAGAGAAAGAGCATGAGAGGAGAGAGGGTCAGAGGGAGAAGCAGACTCCCTGCTGAGCAGGGAGCCTGATTTGGGACTTGATCCTGGGACTCCGGGATCATGACCTGAGCTGAAGGCAGTCACTTAACCAACTGAGCCACCCAGGCACCCTCATGTGTCTTCTTGTTGTTTTTTGGGTTTTGTTTTTGTTTTTGAGAGAGAGAGAAAGGGAGAGAGAGAATGTGTGCGGGGGGTGAGGGGCAGAGAGAAAGAATCTCAGACTCCGTGCGTCCACACAGGGCTTGATCTCACCCCTGAGATCATGACCTGAGATGAAACCAGGAGTCAGATGCTTAACTGACTGAGCCACCCAGATGCCCCATCTCATGTATTTTTAAATATCGATCTCCTGTTAACGTTTGGTAATGAACTTGTGATTTTTAGTAGAATCAATTAATATGTTTCAGTGATCCTGGTCTTAGGCTGTAAGCATCTCTATAGGAGACAGACTACCGGCTCTTCTGATGTCCCGGCCATCTGAGCTCTGAGGTGGGTCGTCCGCATGCAGGGGGAACAAAAACATGATCTGACCATTAGGTCTTACTCCACATGTGGCTGGCAGCAGCGTAAACCAGGTTCCCTACCTTCACCTCTATCTGTTTGGTGTCCAGATGCTGGAACAGCAGCTTCACTCGAGTGTTTCCGTCATCTGAAGATCCCTTAAGCTGAGAAAATTTAAATCTCCAGAGCACATTCTGCAAAAGAATGAAATTATGATTTAGAAATAGCTCACTTACGTCATTAATATCTATTCATATATTAAATACTCCATTTTTAAAAATGCAGACATCTGCTTCATTTTTTTTATCTACCCTGAGCATGTGATAAGAGCGTCCACCTTCCCCTTCTTCAGTCTGTGCGAAGTGACCTCCTCAGACTGCCCGCATCCTCTCTGTCCCTGCACTGGGCTCCAGGTGTCCCATAGTCCCGGACCCCGACCCGGCAGCACGCTTCCCGCCACCCCACCCACCCTCCCTGGCTTTCTCCTTCCTGTACGCGGCTACCAGCGTCATATGATCACTGCTCCTTCTTCTGCTCGCAAGACTTTTTATTTATTTATTTATTTATTTATTTATTTATTTATTTTAAATTTTATTATGTTATGTTAGTCACCATACAATACATCATTGGTTTTTGATGCAGTGTTCCACGATCCATTGTTTTCGTATTACACCCAGTGCTCCATGCAATACGTGCCCTCCTTAATACCCATCACCAGGTTAACCAACCCCCCCCCCCCAAAACCCTGTTTGTTTCTCAGAGTCCATAGTCTCTCATGGTTCATCTCTTCCTCCAATTCTGTTAAAATCCACTAGGAGGCCCACTTCTTGCTATAGAGCATGAGACTTGGTCCCCGGTGCAGACAGAAGGGAAACTTCATTCCCACTGACGGCCCCACCTGGGGCTCGTCCAAATCACCCCACATCGGTTTCTCCTGCACCAAAGCTGAGAAAGGCAGTGATCACATCTTCGTACCGCTGCAAAAATAATGGGCTGTTTACTAAGGTACTTCAGAGATGAAATGTGCTTCATAAATTCTCACTGTTTAATAAAAAAGAAAGTCTGCAGCAAATAAAGACTTAGTGGTTTCTACAAAAGTTAGTCTGTGCTTACAGACGCTTCATGAGAAACGTCTTCATCTCCCAGAAGAATCCAGTGCAAGCTGCAGTTTCTAGTATATAAAAGTGCTTGTTTTTAAAGAGTGAACCATCTTTCTCTAAGCGTCACAAACGGCAAAGAGGCAGTGACAGTGGGGGGGGGGGATTCAAAGGCACTTTTGCCCTGGCAACCCCTGATCCCTCACCCCCACTGACCTCAGGGTCTTGTACTTCTTTCTTTTTTTTGAATCCAGGCTCCGTGTTTCAGGGCAAAGTGTCCAAACAAGCTCCATCAGGTGCTGGGACTCCGGAACTCCATCAGGGTCTCAGGGAACAATATCCGGGTCTTTCCTTTCAGGATGAGGAAGGTGGGTCTACACCAGCCTCAGCGGGGTTGGGTGTTCTCACTCCCAGCCGGAGGGCCTCCTCATGTTGGAATTAGGAGGTTCTGCCCAGAACTCACACTGCAGGCGCCGCTTCCTCGGAAGCAGCCCCTGGCCCACTGCCATCAGCCACCAAGCAAAAACCACAGCACAGTTAACCAAAAGGTGCACTGAGGACGGTGAGCAGAGCGCTGGCCAAGCTGCCTGGCTCCCAGGGCTCCTGTGCCTGCCGGCGTGCCCGCCTCTGAGACTCAGACAGAATGGCCCAAATCTTGTCTGCCTTGGACGTTAACACTCCCCCGCTTTCACGCGGGAACCTGTCATCAAGGGAAGCCAGGGGCATCCTGGGCATCATGGTTTTGCCAAATTCCTTGGCAAAGCCCAGACGGCTCTGTGATGAACAACAGAACCACATGTGGTTCAAATCTGATTATGAGGAAGAGCCTAGTAGTGGTCGACCCTCATCAGGATAACACTTAGGAATTACCTCAAAAATTAACATCTCACGTGGTGTCAGCTGTTGAGATATTACAGACAAAAGACCTCCGCGAAAGCGCCGCTGCTGATCCTCACAACGGAGTCCTGCGGGTTTATTACTGTTACCTTCCAGCACATTCTCTCCACACTGACCCTGTCCTGAGCCTGTCTTGCTTTCAAAGGAACACTGCCTTTGGAGAGCACACACCCACAGTTCACTGGTGTTATGTCCGACTTTCTCCCACAGCCGCACTGCATCAGGGACGAGGGCGCTTTCATCAGCCGCTGTGCAGGGAGCCGGGTGCTGGGCTGTCAGACTGGCTGTGGGCGCACCCGCACCACACCCACAAGCGATTCTGCGGGACAAGATGGTGGGGCGGGGGGCAGGAGGTGGGGGGGTTGGGGGCCGGGGGGGCGGGAGGCGGCTCCAGTGCAGTGGAACTTCCTCTGCTGGTGGGCTCTTTCCGAGTCACTTCCAACTCCTTCTGAAATCTTCTTGTACCTAAAACAGAACTTTTCCTGAAGAAACCGAACATGCTATTTCCGTGAAGGATGCCGTGTCTGCACATGTCACCTGAAAGAGGTACCAGGCCAGTAGCTGAGTTTTGGGATTGTAAGCTCTTCTGCAAAACACGCGTGGGCTCCCCAGGTGGGATCATAATGGCTGTCCGCCTGGACCTCAAGTGCTGCCCCCACCCCACACACAGGTGGAAGACGCATCTGGACACAGGGTGAGGTGGGAGGGAATCCTGCGTTTCCGGTCTCGATCTTGGAAGACGAAAGCATTTGCTGAGGTTGTAGTGATTCAACAACAGTCCCCCAGTCAAGCGCATGTTACAGGAAACACCCTGCTAGGTCGTGGGTGGTGACCGTCATGGCTCGAGTCCTTCCTGACACACCTGTCTTGTTAACTACTGACAATGAAAGCAGGGCCCCCAGGGGCCGGGTGGACAGCCCTGTGTTGGGTTCGCGGTGCCTGTGGCATCGCTCATCCTGCATGGCCACGCGGTGGGGCTCTTCCTGCCAGTCAGGCCAGACCCAAACTGACATTTCCTCTCCGACAAGAAAGTCATTCCTTTCCAGTTTTTTCAAATCTAATCTTTCTGTTCTTCCTTGTGGGATTATTGGGTTCCAGCCCAGCGGGGAATCAGGCGAGAGGACTTCCACAAGGACCACCATGCATCACCCTCAACGGAGACGTGTTACTTCTCTGCTGTGTGGAATGTCTCATCGGCAAGAAGACATTCTGGAATGCAAGCTCACGTTACAGACAAGGTCACTTCCCAACACGACCCCAGGCAGAAAGCAAATTGGGGAAAGTTCACTCTGGTCCTAGATCTCAAGCGACACTTGATGGCTCGTCTGTGGGCTGTCTCGCTTCTCTGCTGCCCGATGGCCCACAATCTGTTCCCTGCTTCTTGCTGATGTCCTCTCCGGCTTCCGATCTGGTACACCAGAAATGGGACGTCGGTTACCACCAAACCAGAGGGATCAAGAGCGAACAGTCATGGCCGCCCAGCGGGCCTCCGAGTGAGCTGGGCATGTGCAGGAACCCGTGGCTTCTGCGCAGAGACCCATGTCAGCCCCAGCAAGAAGGCGGGATGCATGCGCACAGAGAGGCCTGGTTTATTCTGGCTTAAATGGTTTGAAGATAATTTGTCTAGAAATTTAAATATATTGGACAACACGGTTCCCATTTGTTTTGTAAGAGCAGGAAAAATGTGCACAGCCAAGCATGTTTGCTTCCCGGTGATGGCAGGTCTCGCGTTTCACTCCCTTCCCATGGTGCAGAGGAACAGCTGATGTGAGCGGTTCACGTGTGGAGACGTGAGCGGTTCACGTGTGGAGACAACCGTTCACCTTTCCTCTGGCAAACACAGAAGTGGGGAGCTAAGGAATCTGACCACACGTTTACTTCTGAGGCTCATGTCCATGCGGGTGCCCAGCATTCAAACTGAGACCCCTACCAAAACCTCGTCTTTGTTCTTATGAACATTTGGTGAATAATACCGCCACCACATTGTGGGGCTACTTCTGACCCAGAAGTAACTCAAAATGGTCTGATCTAAAGCATATTATAGCATGGAAATATGAACTATCTTGTGAATATAGGCGTGGTCAATCTCAATCTAAATGTTTCTAAGGCCAAAAAAATCTATGTGATTTTTCCCTAATAACTTATATTAACGACATATTGAGAAAACACCATTTTCATAATTATTCACAATTATTCATATCAATCTAGAAATAATGGAAAACCTATGTATACTGAATTTACAAATGTTATCATACATTAAAAGAATAAAGATGTGTCAAATGGAGAAGAGTTCTAAGTATTTCATAGATTTACAACCCACTGGTATACTCTTCACAGTTAAGCCGCAAAAGCTTTTCTTTTGAAAATTAATTCAAATATTGTAAATTTAAAAATTTAAAAAAGGCATACACAAAACAAGGCTCTAGAACAATTTTCTTTTTATGTTGTCACATGTTCTTTAAAATTTCCAGTTACTGTCTTAAATCACGACAAATACATAAGTATTAGGCCAAAACTTCTTACAATCAAGAAGTAAACACAAGGAAAATGTGAAGACTTCACTTTCACGGGGAATAGGTCGGGAGAAGGCCCTAGGTCTGATCTCAGGCTCAGATGACCGAAAAGACTTCACCGGAACATTATGAAAACTGGACTTGAAGACCGTGAACTTGACATTAAGTGGCTGAAAGGACCAGGCGGGGAAGGTGGCAGGTTCCCCCAAAGGCAGAGCTGAGTGCTCCTGGGGCTCCTGCAGGGCCAGGGAGGGAGGGAGGGGTTTCTCCAGGCCCCGCCCCCTCCCCCAGGCACACAGCTCATGGAGCTGGGGGGCTCCTGGAAGGCTGGCTCCAGCACACGGAGGGCAGGGTGGTGGAGGGACGCCCTGCTGTGTTCAGGAGAGCGAGGTGATCAAGGGTCCTCGATAAACAGCCAGTGACGGTAAAAGCTTAGTCTAGTTCTGCAGCTCGTTGTCAGGACGTTTCAAGCAGCTCAGCTGCTCGCTGCACTAAGGATCGTATTCTAGCTCTCTGAACTTGTATTTGATTGATTTTAGGGCCAGCCAGGGAGATGCTGGGTGCACAGGTAGGAAGGGCCCCTCAAGGGCCACACCTGCCCCACCCCGCGGGCGTGAAATACAGCAGGGACACAGAGGGGTGTGACAAGAAGGGAGTGATGCCCTGGAGAGGAACACGGAGCAGCCGAGGAAGAGGAAGTTCACGGGATAAACAGAAGCAAGAATGTGCTGCTGAGGAGCCTGTGGGTACCAGAGCTCAGCTACTTCACTCCGTCTCCACTCCCCGGGAAGCTGCCCTTCAGCCCTGATCGGAGCGCGTGAAAGGCTAGGGGCCTGATCAGGGTTTGGTGTCGAGAGGTTCTTTCTCATCTGCTATGAGTCAGATCTTCCCGTGACACCATCCAGGGTTCCTTCGTTCACTGAGTGGCCCTGTGGTCCCGTGAACGGAAGGCACCTCTTAGGATCTCACAGCCATGCGCACCCCTGGACGGCCCTTGTGAGGGTGGAGGAGACACGGGGCTCTCGCATCACATAGAGCAGGAACATCGGGGGTGGGGGGGAGGCTCCACCAGGGCCACCAGAAGGACACAGTGAGCTCTGTCAGCTCGCGGGGCACCTGGCGCTGTGCAAGCCTTGACCCTGGGAACCAGACCTGCCGGGTGTGGACAGCCCACCCCAGGTGGGCCGGCCCAGACACATGCGCTGGGCGGCGCTAGGCTCCTGGGATGGACAGAGAGCTGGCGGGCTCCCTCCAGATCGGCCTTGTCCCCCCAGGCCCCAGACGACACCGCCACATGCAGCCAGAGAGGGGGTACGCAGGTCCTCGTGGGGGGCGGTCCGGATGGCTTGTAACCCGCTCTTCACTTGACATCTGGAAAATCTCGGTTAGATTTGGTGAAACGCAGATTTTCTTGGAACACCAAGCTCTATGTCAGGCCTGATAGTTGAGAGATGGTGTAGAAGCTGCTTCCTTGTGCCTGGATGGCTGCTGCTTCGCTCATCGCAGAGGCTGGTGCCGGAGGTGACGCAGACCTCAGGCCCAGCAGCACGGCCAGCGGCGCCCGGAGCCCGTCCGGCAGGACCTGTGCTGCGTCAGGGACCATGCCCTCTCCGTGGCCTCGATGCTGACAGAGCACATGGATCCTTCCCAGTGTTCAATGTGCCTGCAAATGGGCCCCGCTGTCGTTCTAAACACTAGGTAGAGGGGCGCCCGGGTGGCACAGTTGGTTAAGTGTCTGACTCTTGGTTTCAGCTCAGGTCGTGATCTCAAGGTCGTGGGATTGAGCCCTGCATCAGGCTCCACACTCAGCATGGAGTCTGCTTGAGATTCTCTCTCCCTCTGCCCCTCCCTCCTCCCTCTCCCCCTTCCCTGAAAAGTAAATAAACAAATAAACAAACACTAGGTAGAGCCCTACTGTGAAACCTCCTACCCTTTTCCTGGGAGGGAATAAAGTAAGAGCGCAGTGAGTTTTCTAGTGGAGAATTCTGTTAAGGAGGCAGCCCCTCCTCAGAACGGAGCTCCCGGCTCTGCACCTTGTTGCTGGCCATTCCGTGCACGGCAGGGCACTTACAGTGTCTGTGATCTCCCCCCGACTAGATGCCAGCAGAAACACCCCTTCAAATGCCCCCAGGGGCAAACTCGCCCCCGCGGGAGCCACTGTCTAGAAGAATGGGGAAGACATGGGCCAGACCTCTGAAAAGCTAGGGTGCGATTTCACAGGGGATCCCGAGTTGGCTGCGATGACTAACTCGTAGAAGAGAGTATCCAAAGGCTTTACAGGGAGGTCTGGAAATAAACACTGGTGAGACTGCCACTTGAGATGCGGCGTCCCCAGCTCCGTGCCGACCCACGGCCGGGCACAGGCTAAGCCAGCGGGCTCTGCGCCCCTGCCGTGTGACGCACCTGTCCTGCCCACGCGTCCCCATCCTGCATTCTGAACGAGCCCCATGGGATGACATACTATGGGCTGCGGTGAACGCTCAGGCTCACAGAGATGCTGGCGGAAATGGTGGTCTCCTGTGCGGTAAGGGGAAGTCAACCACAGCTGAGCACCTGATGAGACCCGCCGGGAACAGCTGCCGTTCTCTCACCAAGATGCTCAGGTTTGAGGCCAGGCAGTAGATAACATTTCTTTCCAAAGTGTTTACCTTCGGGCTGGAGGTCTTTCCCTTGAGCAGGACCCAGGAGACCCTCCCCGTGCCGGCGCGGACGGTGGTGGCCGGCACCGCTGTGCACACAGCAAACTGGCTGGGCTGGTGGCATCCCGTCCGCTCCACTGAAATGTAACAGTGCGCGTCCCTGGGCACCGCGCCGTGCCTGCTGGGCAGCTTACCTTTGTCTTACTGTCAAAACAGGTGAATCCCAACGCGAAATCCACCGTGAAACACAGCGTCTCTCCTTGCCAGCTACACGTGTATGTTCTGGACTAGAAAAGAGCATTCATTTTGAGAAAACATTCTTTAGCAACAGAGTTCAACATTAACCAGGTGGTTGCAGTATCCCCCCACGATCAGAAACCAAGTTTTTAAAAGTCCTGACGTTTTGCATACGGGCAGTGCTTTCTGGGATTTTGTCTACAGGCAAACATCTCGAACCACGCAGGAGCTGGACGTGGGGCCTGCGCACCACTCTCACCACAAACAAGCAAACGGGGCCCAGCAAGTCCTCAGTCAGCAAAGTGGTTTGGAAACACCGGGATTCCTAGTTCTGCTTGCTAATGCGTTTGGAAGGACCTGGGGCGTGAGGCGCTCACTCTCCTCTCCTTGTTCAGGGCCCACTGGACTGAAGGCCAGGGCCGCAGGCCTGCTCCCCGGGAACCTGGACGTGCTTTGGGGAAAAAGATTCTGAAGAGCAGCGACACCAAAACCAAAGCACAGACCCCCGCAGGGGAGAGTCTGTGGCCGCGTGGCTCCTGTATCACCCCCCTGGCAGGTTTGGGTGAGGTCACCTCTGCCATCAAACTCAATATGAACGCCCGTCTGCTGGGCGTGAGCGCACGGATGCTCAGGGCCGGCTTTCTCTCCTGGGCGGGTGGCCGCACACACACACAGCCCCAGGCACACAGCTCCATGCATCCAGCCACGTGGGACAGAAGCACCACAATGCCGAGACCAGGGCTAATATCTGCACGGCACTCTCAACAGAAAGAACAAACACAGGAAGAGGAACATTAATATCTTGGGAAGCATTACTTTTCACCTCCCAGCCTCAGCGCAGAGGGGAGCTGAAGGCGGCGCTCGGGCCTCACCGCAGTGGGCAGTGTCTTCCATCCCGTCAAATCGGGGGACTTCCGTCAGGATGCCTTCCGGACTTTTCAGCCCCCCTCCTCCTCCTCTAGGGTTCCACCTCAGCACACAGGTCAGCTCCCTTCAGCCTCGCAGGCCGGCCATGTCCAGCCTGCGGTGACTGCTCCGTCCTCCGTTCCCAGGTCCAGCTCAGCTGCTGAGCCTTTTCTTTGTTATGGTGACCTTCATCTCAAACTGTGTGACTTATCTCCTCGTGTGGCTTCAGATCTCCCCGCTGAGGCTTTTCTGTCTTCTCATCAGTTTCCAAGGTTTGTGCTTTACTTCCTTTCTGAAGCACATCAATCACCGCTGCTTGAACACGGTTGTCAGATATTCTAACGCCCAACACCTTCGTGCTGGAAGCTACTGTCTTTTCACTCAGTTTGAGATCTTCCCGTTTTACTAAAGTCTGGATATTTTTGTATTATGAGATCCTTGAGCTCATTTAAGTCGTTCTACCTGAATATCTCTGGCTCATCTTCCATAGGGGAGGGGCTGTCCGGGGACCGCCAGGGCAGGCGGAAGTTGAGGTCCCCCTCTTGGTGTTGGACCCTTACTGCTGATGGACGGGACGAGAGTTCCAGCCCCATGAGGTGGTCCATGCTTCTGCTCCCTGACACCACCTGGTGGGGGGGGGCGGCTATCGTTCCTGCCTGGCGGGGCAGAGGCATTTGCTGAGGGTGGGGTGGGTCCATGGGGACGTCTGCGTGTTTGGCTGGCGTCGATCACTTACTGTGTAAAATGTTTCTGTCCCACCAGGCTGCCCTTCCTGGTCCTGGGCTGCAGGGAGCAGGCCGTGGTGGGTTTTGGGGTCTGCACCTGTTGGTATTTCTGGGTGGCCCCTTCTTCTGTGCCAAGTCTAGGACACACACGGGAAAGAACACGCAGGCCCTCTGCACCATACGGTCCTCGCGCCCTGAGGCCACTCACTGGCCCTCCCGAGTCACTAATTCTTTTAAAAAGGTTGTTGAGTTAGTGGCCACCACCTTATTCATTAATTTAATAAACTAACACTTAAAAATTACCTTGTTTACTACTGAGATTCCCCCCCAGGGCTCTGCGGGATGCGGTGCTGTTAGATCTGTATTTGGAGCAGATGTATGCTGGAGCCGGGCAGGGTGTGGACAGCGTGTGGACAGTGGGAGGCTTTCTGTCACCGCTCATGGCCAGAAGCACAGCCCACGTGGGGCAGTGGCACAGTGGGCGCCGTGGGCCCCTTGCAGAAGGCTGAGGCTCACACCTGTTCAGGCTGTGCAGACCACGGGCCCTGGTCCCTCCTGCGTCCCAGGTGAGGCTGTGCAAAGCCCGGCTATGTTCCCAGCGAGCCTGCGCCGGGCGCCGGGTACATGTGGGGGATGAGTCCACGTGCACCTGGTCACCCTGGCTGGGAGGCTGGGGAGGCCATGCTGTTTAAGAAACAATCTTTAGAGGGAAATCGAGGCAGGCGTTGACGTGGACAGCACAGCTGTGGGTCTGAGCTGCCTTGGACCACGTAGCTTGTGGCCCCATTTGTGAGCGTGCCCGAAACCGCAGGGTCTGTGGGGCGCTAGGACAGCACGACCGAGGCCTAATGCCTTTTACTCCACCTGTAAACACCACGGCCACAAACTCAATGTGCCACAGCCACGGAAAAATCAAGCTAATAAAGACCAAATAGCTCCTCACAGGACAGTAGGCTGAACTAAATTAGGCTGTCATAAATACGGTGTCAAATAGCGCATTCAAGTTCATTTTCAAGTGTGTTAAAAAATTCACACTCTGGTACCATTAATCAAAGGCATGGAAATTAGCCTCTGAGATATTCTAGAGAGCGCGCAGCCAGGGCGTAAGCGAAGGGGAGAGCGAATGAGAAAGTGGAGGAAGGGATTCTGTTCCTCAGCATGATGAGAAGCGACTGCATGTGAGGCCGAGAACAGGTGTCTGCAGGTGCAGGAGTCCCGCGGGAGGAGGCACTTCTGACCGCGGGGACAGACGGACGGCGCCCTCGAGACAAGGGGAGAGGCCCGCAGGAAGGGTCTGGTCGGCAGGTGACAGAGGGACTCGGGCCGGGACTCCCGGTCCTGTGGAGATGCAGAGCTGTGTCCTCCATGTGACTGACGACCCGCCACCACGGCGTGGCCTGACACGCACCCTGAGTGAGCAGTGACAGCCTTCACCTGCCCTGCACCACGTACCATGCGACATCCTCAAACAACTCTGGGGAACCAGCTCTCTCACGAACCCTGTTTTACAGAAGAGGAAAACTGAGGCAAATGCATTTTTGGAAGCTTCCCCAGGGTCCTGTGGCTGCAGGTGGAGAAGCCAGGCCCAGGTGCGCTGCCGCTGGGACAGAGAAGTGCGGTGTGCCGGGCAGCGTGGCCAAGTTATAAGCACAGAAGCCACGGCGCCAGGGTGGGGACAGCGGGCTGTGTGTGGCTCTGCTCTCCATGACCTGGGCTGCAGATGACATGTTTTAGCGCTCTGTAAGGATGGTGCAATTTCCATCCCCTCGGGAGCCTTCTCTGCTTAGTGGCCACCCGGCCTGGCTGCTCTGTCCCCCACCGCAGAGCACACGGCGTCGTGGGAACACACGGGAAGGGCGAGCATCCGTGAATAAAAGGCCAGTGTCCAGAGCGCCAGGAGATGCGGCCGACATATTTACTGACACTCCATCTGTCCGCAGTGGGAGGCGGCAGCGGGCGGGGAGGCGCACGTTGCTTGTGCTGCATGCCACGGCGGCTTTGCTCTGATCAAATTTAATTGTTTACAAAGTCCACAACCTGTAACTCTTTCCAGTGTTCGTCACTGAGGACAGTAACTTGGCGTTCAGGACCTGTGATCCCGCGCCGCGGCGAGCATGTGGTGAGGGCAGGTGCTCTCCTCTCCCTCTCCCCGACTCGTGCGCTCTCCTGGCTTCCCCGTAAACGGCCCTGTTCCCCGGACTCCCTCGCCCAGCGCACTCCGGGCGGATCCACAGGGAGGCCCCGCGGAGCAACGTGCTGCGCAGCATCAGCTGGGAAATGACCAAATTCTGTGGAAACCCCTCCGTTCTCCTCCATGGATGATTTGAATGGTGACTAGACGTCCAGAACATGTGACATGTGGAGCACAAGTCCCACGCCTGTCCCCAAAGCAATCCTTGGAGAGACCGGGACTCTCGTCCCCGGGAAGATGGCTGCGCCCAGGGTCAGGCCAGCAGGCGCGTCTCCCGTGCGCTACCCACACCTGTGGGAGGAGAGGCCGCTGCGATCAGCCCCAAGCATCCTGGACTCATCAGGTCACCTACCACCTACGTCCACAGGCCCCTTACCCTGAGAGAGCAGAGGCTGCTGGGGACGCGACATACGCACGCGGCTCCTTCTGGGAGCAAGGAACAGAGAGGCCGTGTGGGGAAAACTCTTCCTCGGAGAAGCTAACGAGCACACCGCAAATGTCCAGGAGGTGTTTGACCCACGTGACTTACAAATAAAACAGAACACTTTAGTCACAAACACAAATGTCACAATGTGGATACAGTTTTTGGAATTGGTGGTTTCGTGGACAAGGCTTTCATTTTCTGCTTGTTCATGAAATACACTTTTAAGTGAAATTTTGAAAGATAAACCCAGTTTAGCATTGCCTTCCTCAAAAATATTTAACATTCTTTTTTTGGGATCCACACATAAACTCAGAAAGACACTGGTTTGGAGTCTTTGGCCAGAAGTAAATTGATGAGCATGTGTCCTATTTTTGGGTCCTGTTGCAGGTTTTCTGGAAGATGTCTGGCCAATGGTGCTATGTATGGGAGACTGGGGTCACAGTGAGAAACCGGGGCAGGAGCTCACCGTCCCTGAGTGTTAACTCTCCAAAGCAACATGGACGCCAGATGCTGGGGTGCGTTCCTGGTCACACCCTCTACTGCCCTCCGTCTGCACAAGGGGGGCACCGGCTGGGAAGAGCAAATGTCAAAATGCCCACAGTCCATAAAGCTGGTGTGGCTCTTCCCTCACTGGGAATGCTGCTCCGGGAAGGGCTGCTTGAAGCCCCGTAACAAATCCAGGGGCAGAAACAGAAATGAGCAGGCATAGTTCTGAGCTCCACTTAATTAAATTTAGCTGTAAGGGATTTTAGAGAAATGAAGTGCCAGGTCCTAGTCCAATATGTACGCTGGCATCTTTCTGCGAAATATTCAGAAAAGCTCATTTGTACCAAGAAAATGCTAAGTAGCACCCCTCAAAATCACATTATGTTGGCGATTCACTCTGGAGACTTGCAAACATTTACCATGGGAATGACTTGGTTCAGAGTTTTAAAACACAATTTCCACCGAAAGCATAGCTCCGATGGTCTGGCCGTGTGACTGTGTCTCAGCTCTCTGTGTTCAAACAGCCAGTGACGGGAAAACGCATGTAGAGTGGGCACACTGGGCGGGGTCTGGGCCATGCAGGGACAGCCGTGCAGGGGCGGATGGGTGAGAACCCTGACCCCAGCCTGCTCTCGGAGCTGGAGGACCCTGGATGCGGGGATCAGTGCGGCAGGTCTGCCCTCCCCCAGGGACGAGCAGGTGTGGTGGCTCAGGCAGGGGTCACAAGAGCCGTCCAGGACACTCGGCTGGCATCCCGCGAGGCCCACCACTCTGCCTCCTTCTCTGCAGCAGTGCTCATGGGCCACATTCAGAGATTCTGAGTTTGAGACCCGGAGCTCCTTGTAGCTTAGCTACCAGCCCCTGTGGCCACTTCCATCTTCACATCAGTATTCTGTGCCTCTCGGGTATATTCTAAGCTTAATTTGGAAAGTAGATGTGCAGTCTCTTTGTAGTAAAGGGCACCTGTATGAATGAGTAAAGGGAGCTCAATTTACGTCAATAAACAACAATACCACTAACACCAGGACATGCCGGCAATCTGTTTTGACTTTGTCCCCTGCATCAGTAATGGGAAATCCACTTCGCAGCACAGACTGCTGGAGGATGTCCCGGTGAGTGATGTGCTGAAGGCGGGAGGCTTATGCTGAGTCACGCTGGACCAGAGTTTGCAGACACAGAAGCCGGCTTCTTGTGTTGGGTGCAACTGGGGGGTGTTCATGTAGTCCAGCTTGAAGCCTGGCATTCTAAATATGCTGCGTGCATTTCTGATCAAAAACAACCAGCAGCATTTACTCAGATCGGCCATGGTCCTGACTGAAAGAGTGAGGAAGCTGATAAATCATAACTGAGGTGAACACACAGGTTGTGGTGCATGTAGTAATGATGCCACACCTGTACCCATAGTAACGATGCTGCACCTGAAACTGTAGTAATGATACCACACTGGTACCCACAGTAACAATGCTACACCTGTACCTCTAGTAATGATCCTACACCAGTACCCGTAGTAACAATGCCACACCAGTACCCATAGTAACAATGCCACACCAGTACCCGTAGTAACAATGCCACACCAGTACCCATAGTAACAATGCCACACCAGTACCTGTAGTAATGATGCCACACCTATACCCATAGTAACAATGCCACACCTGAAACTGTAGTAATGATGCCACACCTGTACCTGTAGCAATGATACTACACCAGTACCTGTAGTAACGACGCTATACCTGTACCTGTAGTAATGATGCTACACCAGTACCTGTACTAATGATGCCACACCGGTACCCATAGTAACGATGCTGCACCTGAAACTGTACTAATGATGCTATACCGGTACCTGTAGTAATGATACCACACTGGTACCCACAGTAACGATGCCACATCTGTACCTGTAGTAATGATCCTACACCAGTACCTGTAGTAAGGATGCCATACCAGTACCTGTAGTAATGATACCACACCGGTACCCGTAGCAACGATGCCACACCAGTACCTTTAGTAACGATGCCACACTGGTACCCATAGTAATGATCCTACACCAGTACACATAGCAATGCCACCACACCAGTACCTGTAGTAATGATGTCACACCTGTACCCGTAGTAACAATGCTATACCTGTACCTGTAGTAACGATCCTACACCCATACCCATAGCAATGATGCTACACTGGTACCCACAGCAATGATGCTACACCTGTACCTGTAGTAACAATCCTACACCCATACCCATAGTAATGATGTTACACCTGTACCCATAGTAACGATGCTACACCTGTACCTGTAGTAACGATCCTACACCCATACCCATAGCAATGATGCTACGCTGGTACCCGTAGTAACGAGGCTACACCTGTACCTGTAGTAACGATCCTACACCCATACCCATAGTAATGTTGTTACACCTGTACCCGTAATAACGATGCTACACCTGTGCCTGTAGTAACGATCCTACACCCATACCCATAGTAATGTTGTTACACCTGTACCCGTAGTAACGATGCTACACCTGTGCCTGTAGTAACGATCCTACACCCATACCCATAGCAATGATGCTATGCTGGTACCCACAGTAATGATGCTACACCTGTACCTGTAGTAACGATCCTACACCCATACCCATAGCAATGATGCTACACTGGTACCCACAGTAATGATGCTACACCTGTACCTGCGGCAACAATGTCACACCAGTACACGCAGCAATGATGCCACGCCAGTAACTAATGGAAATGTGTTTGTTACAGCTGCCCATACCTTGGAGGTTCCTGGGAAACCATCTGTGTTTGTATATGTTCTCTTTGGAAAAGAGAATGACATGCTCCCTTCTCATGTCTCAAAAAGGTCTACGGGAAGGTCAGCATTTCCTGTAGTCCTATGAAGTCCAACGGATGAGTTTGGTATCCATTGATAAATGCATCTATTTTAATAGTTAATGTATTTCTGGTCATTTGGGAATGCGTAGTCCCAAACGGACCAGAAGTTAATATGTCAGATTTTTAGAGTTTGGAAAATGTTTTTCTTTGAGAACAGTAGCCACGCGCTGAGCCACAAAGGCCCGTTCCCGTACTACAGGCCTGAGGGAGAGTAGTAACAGTCCTGCGGTGGGTGGGAGTGCGGCCGATGCTGGGCAGGCCTGGTAGCTTCCCATCTCTCTCCAGAGGCTGACTGTCACCCAGCTGGGCCCCCCGGGCCCTGGGTCAGCATTCCCAGCACTCCATTCTGAGGTGTGACCACGCAGGACACTTGGACCCAGGAACACGCCTTACCCTTCCTGGCAGCCATGGGGGCCAGCAGAACAGGTGTATGGGGATTCTGAGTTCCTGTGACGCACACAGCGACCACCTCACACACTCCCTGCACACATGCTACAGTGATCAGCGGGTGCCTGACATGGATCAGGAACACCTGTGACTCCACCCAAAGAAGAGCACTGGGAATCGGCTGATTTCATCTTTCCTTTTCAGGTGGGAACACTGGGCCTCAGAGATTCTGGGCCAATTCCCCAAGGTCATGGCCGGTCCAGGGACGATTCCAACACTGGTCCTCCTGACGTTAAAGGGAAATTCACCATCTTCCCAGCACAGGACGCAGACTCCCACACCTGAGACTGTGCCTTCTGTCTGCTGTCATTCTTACTATTATTATTACTCACAAACAAGCATGCTGCCCCAAAGGGAAGTATGTTCCATTAAAATACAGGTTTTCATCATCTCTTAAAAAAAGGTATAAAATACTAAAAAATATTTTATAAAAATTTGTAAATTTCAGGAAAAAGTCTAAAAAACAATTGGAAGAAGAACTTATTTTTAAACAATGCAGAGATGAGGTGTCACCAGACCTGGTCCATCCTTGTCAACAGGATTCTGTTGCCGCCCACACCGTCTCCCCGCTCAGCATCCTCATTGAGCTCTGGTCACCTGCAGCCCTGGGGGCTCGCCGGCTGTTTCGCGTTGTCTCCTGCTGAGGTACTGGAGGCCATGGCCAGCGTCAGCACACTTGCCCGGATGCCACCTCTTCTTGTCCCCATATCCCCTGAGACATGCAGGAGGTGCATCCCCCGCGTCCCTGCTTCCATTCCCCAGACCCTCAATGTCTGCGTGGGGACAGCGTATGGCACACACGCATGGGCTGGCTGCCATCAAACACAGACACGCACACTGATATGAGGACGGTGGGACACACTGACATGGGACGGACACTGTGGCGGGCGGGGTGAAGGCCCCCAGCACCGGTGAACAAATTTCCTTAGGTGGCAGAAGGGACGTTGTAGATGGGATGAAGGAAGGACCCAGCGATGCAAGATGATCCTGGATCGCCCTCATCAAGCTGCGTGAGTCCTGGAAGTGGAGGGCTTCTTCCCGCCTGGTCTGAGCGCCGTGCCTCGGAGGAAGGGCACCAGAGAGGGAGGCCGGCTCTGAGGTTGGGGGGCGGCGGGCTCTGAGGACAGGGTCCGGGCTGGGGGGACAGCGGACTCTGAGGACAGGGTCCCGGCCAGGGAGCAGCCGGCTCTGGGGACGGGGTCAGGGCCGGGGACAGCGGGCTCTGAGGACGGGACCCCAGCACATGCTGGTCCCTGCGCTGGAAGCAGATGTCCCTGAGCCTCCAGAGAGAGTTGCTGTGTCAGCAGCTGGATCTTTGCCCCAGGAGACCCCGCAGGGCCGTGGGCTGGTCACCCCGCTAAGGCTGAAAGGCTCCATCTCTGCAGGAGCACGGGGCTGATGCGGACACTCCAGGTGTTTCGCTGCATTTGACTGGATACTTCGCATCCAATGTTTCTGTGACTTTCAGCAAATTCACTACCTTCTCCTCTCCCAAGGTCGGCTGAAAATAAACTGTTTTCTCGAATTCATCCTTGAACAGATGTGTTCTGCTCCATTTCACACCTGCCTTTCCCAAACCGTTTCTCAGGAGCGGTACCCCGGGAAGCTCCCACGGCAGCTCAAGCCGTGAAATCCAAGTGGCCATCGGTGTAGATGGACGCTGGCATCTGCCAAGTTACTCTGCCCGACTGGGAGGTGGCGCTGGCTGGGCGCTCTGGTGTGCTCACGGGCCCGGGACGCATCAGCATCTGCCAGGCTCAGGGACGTGACCCTTGGTGAGGGGCGAGCACGGCCGGACAGGAAGTGCTCACAGACGCTGGAGGTCAGGCTCCACACCCTTCCCTCCAGCCCTCACGGGCGTCTGTGTCTCCATGCACACCCCAGGAGCTCAGAGCAGTTACTCGCGCGTATCTGGGTTTGAAGACACAAAATGATACGCATCACACTTGCAGAGTTTGTGTAACAGAAATAAGCCTAAGAGAAATGAAATGTTAGTATTAGAGTAATGATCAGTTAGATCTTTCTAGAAAGTCTGTACATGAATGTATCAAGTTCAATTGTGAGGTCATTCGTGAGTCTAGTACAAAGATTGTTCAACCAAATGAATTACAATTTAAAGGAAAAACTCAATTTTAACATGAGTTCAGATGGGGCTTGAAAGTGGCATGAGTCCCATGTGACCACCCTGGGGCTTCTTGTAAGGAGAGGTGGAAAGATGCTTGACAGGAGGCATGGAGGGCTTCCCACCAGAGGCCAGACCCCTCCGGGTCATTTGTGGGAATGCTGTACATTTAAGGAAAGTAAAACGTTTAAAGAGTAATTGATGGTTTTCACTGAAATCTGGCTGCAAAACCACCAGGTGAATTGGAATTGCAATAAGCTTCCTGGGCGTAATGAAAACAATCTGAAACTTAATTGTTTAATTAAACTGGTGCTTCTGGTAATGAACCAATAATTATCTTTTAATGATCCCATAAATCTATTCTAATCCAGGTGTTAATTAATATTTCCCTTGATTGTCTCTTAGGTCCTCTGGGTTTACTTTTTCCAGGAGAAATGATAAAGCATATTTGTAGTATTCCACATGGTGTTCCAAAACTCTCACTGATGTTAGTGTTTTGTTTTTAGTAACTCAAGCCTGGGATTTCTTAAAAATGTATCTGGAAGATTAATTTAAGCACTTAAGGAAATTATGTTGTGCATATTTCAATGTCAAGTGCTTTACAAACATCAATTAATTAGATTTCGTAACACCATTCCAAAAGAAAATGGTAATCATGTTAGGAAGAAGGAAACCAATAATTAAGAAAGTTACATGACTTATTCAAGGTTACTTCTTAGTCTCCTACAAATGCAAAAAGTATTAAGAAGGCAGCACATCTCTCTCGTGTGGGTGCACACACACCACTTAGGGCTAGCGAGAACGCCTTCGTAATGTCACGTTCCCTGGGCTGCCCAGCGAACAGCACCTCTGAAACCCTGCATTGCAGCTACCAGCGAGGTGGGAGGGAAGTTGGGACCGGCCGGGGGGTGGGGGAGAGCACCTTCCTGCGTCTCAGTCCCCCAGCTGAGGACATCCGCGAGAGTATGTGGCACGTGGGGGACGCTCCACAGATGGAGGGAACAGAAAAGCCTCACCTGGTGACAGGAATAACGCAACCACAGCCAGAAACTGAGAGAAGCAAACGGGCTTCGGAACAACGACAGCAGCCCGTGTGTAGGTCACATTTATGGAAAGACTCTTAAATACTTCCTTGGTGTTGTTTGCTCTTATTTGATGACATCCTTATCCGCCTGGCCTTGTTTTCTGGGCGCCCAACCAGGAAGAAGAGGAAGCAACAAGAGAGGAGTGATGCTCTTTGGGATGACAAATGAGAACATCTAAAACGAGATCAAACGGGGGCCCTGGGGTTGGGGGCCATGTGGGGCCCCAGAGTCCTGCGGTAAGGAAGGCAGAATGCCTGATTATGGTGCCCAGTTGCCCCAATATGACGTTAAGTGGGTGAAGGGCAGGTGATGTTTTGAAATTTACACACCTGAAAGTAATTCCAGATTTGGCTGGAACTAAAAGGGACATCTCTAGGTTTTCTCAAAAATGTGCTGATTAATGACATTTGATGAGTGAAATCATCATGGTTTTTAATAATGTCATCTGTAAATCAAATTCATGTCACAAAGTGTCAGAGGGAGTGTTACTGATTGGAAACCATTTCACCCCGTTTCTGACTGGGTGGTCGTGTGGGGGGCCAGACACTGTCCAGCCCGATCTGCTCTGCGCTTCCTTCTCTGAGGACAGCCCCAGCCTTGCCCTTCCCCACCTCACAGCCGGACCCGCCTCGAAGAAAGTCCTGCCACCGCGGACGGGAGCATCAGCAGCCCTTCCTTTCCTTGTTTTCCGGTGCAGGCCTGCTCACCGCGGAGCCGAGCGTGCACGGGGCTCACAGACGGGGTGGACCCACCTTCCATCCGGCTGGCGCTCCTGCACGGGCTTTCAGAAGACGACACAGGACAGAACCTCCCCGATCTGGAACTCTCAAGATCTTAGCACCGACACCAAAAACACAGCCATAAAAGAAGAAATCCATAAATCGGACCTCATCAGAATTAAAACGTTTGCTGCATGAATCACACAGAATGTACTCTCAGACCCTCATGCTGAATGTCTTCCATGCTGCTCATTCTTCTCCCCGACGGAGGGCATCCCACTGTGCTGACATACCAAATATTTCCCCAGTCCCAGGCTGATGGACGGTTGGGTTGTTTTAGGATTTGGGTATTAGCAGGTACGAAGGCTTTTGTGCACAACAAGGCGAGGAGTGGAATGGTCGCGTCTTCTGGCGGGTGCTTTTCAACACCAGGACTTGCCAGACCGCCCGTGCCAGCGGCGTGCCACCGTGCTCATTCCTCCACATTCGCACCTACATGTGGTACCGACCGCTGGTCTTTGAAATTTTCGTCGTGCTAAGAGGCGTGCTGTGGTAGTTCACTGTTTCAGTTTGCGCTTCCCTACTAATGATTCTGAGGGTATTATCATGGGGTTATTTCCTGTCTATATACCTTCTCTCATGAAGAGTTTATTCAAAAATTTTGCCCAATTTTTGTGTTGGCTTGGTGGTTTTTCTTATTGAGCTTTGAAATCTCTTTACACATTATAGATACAGGCCCTTTATGAGATGTATGCCTTGCCAATATTTCCTCCCACACTTTGGCATCGTTTTCATGTTTCTTAACAGTTGTCTTGCAAATGAGAGCAGGTTTTTTATTTGGATGAAGTGTCCAAATTGCCTTCTTAAGTATCTTTTTATATAGATTGTGGTTTGGTTTTTGTATCTGAGAAATTTTTGCATCATTAAAGGTCATAAAGACTTTACCTAATATTTTCTTCTTGAATTTTTATAGTTTTGCATTTATACTTCTATGACCCATTTTGAGTTAACATTTGTAGGTGGTGTGAGGTATGAAGCCCATTTTTTGGCATAAATATCCGATTATTCCAGCATGACTTGTTCCAGAGACTATTCATTCCCCACTGAATTATCATCCATGTCTGTCAAACAACATTGTCTATGTATGTGTAGATCTACTTCTGGATTCTGCCCCTTAAAACCTCCTTGTCCGTCTTTATGCCAACAGCACACAGTCATGACTACTCCAGATTTTCCATCATTTTTGAAATCAGGTGGTGTTGGTCATTCAATTTTGTTCTTCTTTTCCGAAGTTATTTAGGAGATACTGAGTCCTTTGCATTTCTAATATGAATTTGAGGATCATCCTGTCCATTTCCACATGGAAGCCTGCTGGGATGTTACTGGCATCTGATGTAGAGATCAATGACAGTAGACAGTGACATTATTATGTCTTCGGGCCCGTGAACAAAGTCCGGCTCTCCACCTACCCAGCTTTCCTTTACTCTCCCTCAAGCAATGTTTTGTAGTTTTCTGTTACAAGTCTTTTGCATCTTTTCAGGTTTATCCAAATTATCTCATGTTTTTGATGCTGTTATAAATATTTTTAATTGTTCCTTGAATCAGGAAATAGAACTGATTTTTCTATATTGATCTTCTATCTTGCAACCTTTTCCTGTAGCTGAACTGACTTTTCTTGCAGATTCCATCTGAGTTTGTATTGAGAACATCATGAAATCTGTGGATAAAGATGGTTTTATTTTTTCCTTTCCAATGTGGACGTCTCTTATTACTTCTTCTTGACTGGTGGCCCTGGCTAGAGCCTTTAGTCAAGTGTTAGCCAAAGTGATGAGAGGGCAATCTTTGCCTTATGCTCAGTCTTGGGGGAAAAGTGTTCAGTCTCTCGCCATTAAGTCGGATGTTACCGGTGGGCAATTTTGTAAATGATGAATGCCTTTTTATCAGGTTAGGGAAAATTTCTTCCACACCTACTTTGCTGGTATGATGCTGGATTTTGTCACATATTTTCCTGGGTCTATTGAAATGATGACATGATTTCTTTCTTTTAAATTGTTAGCCTGATAGATTAAATTGACTGATTATAAGACCAACTGTATTTTCCTAGGATAATTTTTACTTGATATATTCTTCCTCTTATAGAAGTTATTGGATTTTATCAAGTAAAATTGTGTTTAGAGTATTTATGTACATAAATATAAAGGACAACGGTCTGTAAGTGCATTTTTGTTTCCGTGTCCTTGTCTAATACTGGTATCGGGGGACGCTGGCCTCTCAGATGCCTGAAAACACTGCCCCCCACTCCCAGTTTTCTGGGTTAGTTTGTGTGGAATTTTTTTTTTTAATGTTTAGTACAGTTCACCAATGACTCTATTTGGGACTGGAATGTCCTTCACGGGAAGAGATTTAAGCAAAAATTCAGTTCTTAAACCACATAGCGCTCTTTGGGTTACTTATCTCCCCTTGAGGGAGCTCTGGTGGTTTGTGTCTCACAAGGCGTTTGTCCCCCTCGTCTGGGCTGTCAGATTTAGCGCCAATTTTTAGAAGTTGTGCATATAATGTTCCCCTACTGTCTTCCTAAGTATCTGTGTAACTGGTAGTGATATTACCTTGTTCTTAATGCTGTAAGTTGTGTCTCTCTCATCAGTCTGACAAGACCTTCATTCATTTTTATTTTATTTTGTTTTATTTTATTTTTTTAAAGATTTTATTTATTTATTTGACAGAGAGATAGAGAGAGAACACAAGTAGGCAGAGAAGCAGGCAGAGGGAGAGGGAGAAGCAGGCTTCCCGCAGAGTAGGGAGCCCGTTGCAGGGCTCAATCCCAGGACCCTGGGATCATGACCTGAGCTGAAGGCAGCCGCTTAACCGACTGAGCCACCCAGGCGCCCCTTCATTTTTATTTTATAGAATCTTATTTTAGTTCACTGATTTTCTCTGTTTTTCTTGGGTTTTCTAGTTCACTGATTTTTTCGTCTGATTTATTTCCTTTGCTTACTTTGGTTTAGGCCGCCTGCTGCTGGTTTCAGGTTTAACAGAAGAGGTTAGTCCTCTGGCTTCGGCGGTGGCTCAGCACTCCGGGACTTAAGGCTGCAGAGCGCCCCAGGCTGGCCCCAGATCCGTCAGTGCTCCGGCCTCTCCTAACGTCTCCCCTCAGGACAGGCAGGAGAACAAGGGTGTGTGTGCAGCAACGGTCTTTGGAGATTCTTTAGGAGCAAAAAGGAGAAATGATCAGAGACCTTTTCTGAAACTCAAGGTACTCTGTGGAGGTGACCAGGTCCGCAGGGGCAGTCCTGACCTGGTTTTCCACGGAAGGGGCAATGCTCAGCTCCACAGAGGCGGAAGTTAACTTGGTTATCTTCGTCTGCTAGAGATGGAAGCTGCCGTCTGTGGAACAGACAAGCTCCAAGGTCGGTCCATGAGGCCGCTGGAGGTCATCGAGTGCGTGTTCTGTCTACCCAGCAATGGCATCCAGAAGCATCCTGGATGCAGTGCCTACGCTCGGGGACTTTCTTCTCAAGGGCTCTTTGGACAGCTCAAACCACCTCTGACTTCCCTCATTAATGGAGGAGTTAAGTTAAATAAAATCTTTGAGCACATGTTCGTTTTACATTTTCTTGAGAGTCACGATCTTACCTTTCACGTGTTCATTTGTAAGAACTATGCTGGCTCCAGGGGAGGAAGTGGACAGGTGGGAGCACCTGCTCTCATGCTCTCTGGAGCGCTTTCGAGGGCAGATGAGCTAGGTGCTGCACACCTGGTCTGCCTGAACAGATCACCCTCTGGCCACACACCCAGTTCACTTGTCCCCGTCACTGGCCGTGCTCTCAAGCCTCAGCTTACCGAGAAGATGGGGGTTAAAACACCAAGCTGACCACAGCACGGTGTAGTCTGCATGGATGAGGGAATGGGAAAGGAAATGCTGGGGACTGACTCGGGGACCTGGGACCAAAACACTGACTTTCAGGGCTGCCTCCAGGCCTCGGCACTGCTGGACCCCGCGCCAACCCCAGGGGCTCTGGGACCTCACCTCCTGCTGGCAGAGGCCAGTCTCCTCCACTGGCCCGCCAAGTTGGTCTGCAGGGAGCGCAGGGAGGGCAGCTCGTTGGGTGTAAACGGGCGTGGGTGCTCTCGGACAAAGGCTGTGACTAGGGGACCCACAAGCTCCCAGTATTTCCCTGGAAAACTAGATTCCTGGACCCATTACCGTCCCCTTAGGTCTGTCTTTGCTGTGATTTGAAGTATTCCAGAAAATATCTGCAGCAATTCATTCCCATCTCCAAAAAACTAAAATGTTTATGATTGTCCAAATGCTTTTTATCTGTACAGAGAGGATAATGAAGCAAAAATGGTTTGGGGTCACGTGACAGAAAAAAATGGTGGTTAACAGTGCGAATCCAGAGAGAAACATTCATGAACATGCACAGGCTTGCCCTCTTGAGCGCCCACTCATGCAGCTCCTGGGGTGGCATGGGGGCCCCAGCTGAGCCCCAGCCGCTAACCGCCATCAGAATCAACTTCCCACCTGTGTTCCGAGCGACACCCAGGCAGAGGCCAAGAGCACACGCTCCCTGATTTCTTGTTTCTTATCATAAAATCACCACACATAATAATGACCTCTGGAACACAGGCTGAATTACAAGACTGCCCTGAATCACCCGTCTGAATGGGGACGTAGGGGCCATTACTATGAAAGTGTGTACGACAGGCCGTGCGGTCAACGGAGAAATGCCGGAACCAAGCCATAGGAGCTGCTGGCTCTGGTCTCAGCCCTGATCCCGGAAAACCCCGCACGCCCCCTCATGTCAGCAGCTCTGATCTGGCTCCTGGTTTGCTAGCTCAGTGCGTGGAGAGGTATGGGGAACCAGCCTGCACCTGTGTGGAGGGGAGCAAAGCCCACAGACAAAGGCCCTGCGGCAGGGTGCGTGCGCAGATGCCCACCCAGAGGGGCTCCCTTCAGCGTGGGCGGGCGTGGGGCGCGCGGGCAGACGCCCACAGAGGACAGGACGGCGCGTGAGGGGCCACAGACACCATCAGGCATCGTGACGCCCCCCAGGAGGCGGTGCTGACAGAAGCGGCGGCTGCAGGCCTGTCCTCCAGTCGTCCGCAGAATCCTCCACAGCGCTTCCTTCCCGCGGCACATGGCTCTTCGTCCGAACGGCAGACCCATGCTCCGTATGCCTGTTGCCATTTCAAAACCCTCAAACGAGGAGCTTGCTGACTTGAGAAGTAAATATGTGAGCAATTCCTTAAGTTCGGCTCCCTGCTTCGCCAGCCCACTCAGGTGGGTCACATTTCTCAGCACGTTTCCTTGTGCTTGTAATGTTTTATGGACACGCTCGGTTGCCAATATCCTAGGCAATCTGCTCTCATATTAGAGGTTGTGTAGTCCAGCCTGTGGGCAGCATTTTCCTCTCTGCAAAGTCCCTGAGAAGCAAGACTCTATTTGGATGCCTCTGATGACAGGGCACTCACTACTCCCCAGAATGGTCCATCCTACTTTTAAACAGCTCTGGGGGTCAGAACATCCTGGCCTTCTTTCTCTGTGGCTTCTGTTTCTGACTCAGCTCTGGACGCAGGTGCTTTGCACAGGATGGACGAGAGGGAGCCCCAAACCCACATGCTCTCACTCACCCCGACTTGGGAAAGTCTCTCTGCTTCGCACCTGAGGTCTGAAGACAGCTTGGCTGGAAGAGAGACTTTAACTCCTTGCAAAGTGCATTTCCTCCCAGCTGTGCAAGTTTTATCTGGAGGAGCTAACCTTGCGTGGACCCCGCGTGGTGACAGTCCCCAGCTCACAGCGGGCGGGTGGCGCTCACATGTTGCCCCACCTGCAGGTGACAGCGCGGGACAAGTGACCCCTAAATGCGGCTGGAATCAGAAGCTCTCCTGTTGGAAGGACACGATGTCTGGAACACAGGGAGTCGTGACTGAGGTAAACCTCCATGGACGGGTCACACTCCTGCGACTCAGGCTGCCTACGTAGATGTCACTTCCATTTCTTATATGGCACCAGCGAGAATGGCTGAGTCATCTTGAAATAAGCCAGCCACCAACCCCCTGTGGCCGGCTGATAATCGCTTCCTCTAACTGAGCTTAAGGTGTCCACCCCTCTTCTACCCTGGAGGGAGGCTAACCGCACCCCTGGCCCCAGAGTGGACACTGGTCAGCAGACAGCGTTCCCCGACAAGCATGTTAATCCACGGGGTTCATGACCTAATCTGGCAAAATCAGACCCAAGGGGGGACGCTACGGTCATCCCACTGCTGGGGGAGAAGCGCCCTCCTCCAGGGAAGGTGAACAGAAGGCCGCTGCATCCACAACCAGGAGGAGAGGTGTTCTAAGCAAACACCTGAAACTCCAAGCTCAGTGGGGCGGAAACGGAAGAGCTGGTGCATCTGCGGGAAGCCCTGTTATCAGGACGGTTACAGCCCCAGTGCGTCGTAGCGCAAGGCAGGGGATTCCCGCCACTGTGGCCACAGGCAGCCGGCCGGATGCAGAGACTTGATACCGCATGTTGCGATGAAGAAAGAGATTTTCTGTTTTTCTTAAATTCTAAGAGCATATTGCTGGGATAAGTAAAAAAAAATTAGATGGATTGATGTGGACAAAATGTACAACATTTTGCACATTACAAAGCATTATGCGCACATGATGAATACATTTTTAGTAAGAAAGAAAAAACGGTGCTGACGTCTGTGTAAAACCATCTGAAGAATGTACAACATGACACCCGCCCTTGCACCTGAGCCCGGGGGGTGGTACAGCACACACTACCAGGGAAATTCTTCTGTTATTTTTGAAAGAGAGAGAGCAAGAGCGCGAGTGGTGGAGGGGGTGCAGCAGGAGAGAGAGAGAGAGAGAGAGAATCCCAAGCAGACTCCGCTGAGCGTGGAGCCCGACTCAGGGCTCAATCTCACACCCTTGAGATCAAGACCTGAGCCCAAACCAAGAGTTAGATGCTTAACCGCCTGAGCCCCCCAGACGCCCCAACCAGGGAAGTTCTCCATTCAGTCGTGCGTGTGTAGGACACCTGGATTTCAGATGCCTGCGGGAGATTTGTAATATAAGTATGACTTAAAATATTATTAGTTTAAGAATGTCATTGAGCTAGAGCTGGGCAGGAGGCAAGCACCCAGCTGCTAGAGCACTGAGCCCAGATAAGGTGCACTGAGAAACTACTGGGGAGAAATGTACCCTGAGTGTAAATCCAGACCTCTCTTTCAGAAATCCTTACAGAGAAGCACAAATAAGGAGATTAATGCAGGAAACCATCGGCCTGCAGCCTGCTGAACACAGAGAAGGAAACCAATGTCGTCCAAATCATAAACATGTAAACCTTGTCGAGCTTTAAAGCTGGGATCTGGGCTGGGGTCAAATCAAAGTCTGAACACAGGAGAGAAGCTGCTGAATCAGGCAGACACAGGACGGGGGTGGCAGCACTGACCAGTCGAGAAGCCCGCCTGCCCTGGGCCGCCTCTCGCACACGCCCCCCTCCTCTGCGCTGGAGGCAGCGTGTTGCAGGGGAGAACACGCTTCGGCACAGAGACGCGGGGGGGGGGGCTGGTCACTGGTCATGTGGCTCATCTCCGAGTGACATTGGAGGGGCCACTCAGTCCTTGCAAACGGAGTCTTCTCATCAGTGAAAGGAAAAAGAAAACAGTATCACATCTTGTTACTTTAAAAGATTAACAGTGCGTACAAACGGCACACTGCTTGGCACAGGGCACACATTAAAATTAACACAGTTTCCATAATGGCTCTGGTGTGCATACTCTAATCCTTAATTTACAGATTAAGTAAAGGTGTTTGGAGAACTATTTTGCCCACATTCACGGAGGGAGAAACAGGTCAGGCCAAGACTTGATCCACCACCTTCCAAAGGATATCCTCCTTCCTTCCCACCTCCGAGTCCAGAAAACCGAGGCTCTGGCACTGGACATCAGGACCTGGGGGCGAGGAAACCCCGTGGGATCGTGTCTTGGAAAGGCTCAAGTGGGTATGAGGATTCTCAGATTTGGGAGGCCTTGGGAGACCTTTCCCTCCTACACAAGGAGATCCCACTCTCTCCAGGAGCACCCGTCGCACAATCTGGCCCATTATTCACAACACCGGATGGTCACTGTCACAACCACACTCATCCTCGCCCCCTCTACCCACGAAGAGATCCTCGTTGTCTTGATCCTGGATAATTGAAAATGCCTCCCCCAGAGCTTGCCGGGCACACTGCCCGCCATGTCCTAATCCAGACTGCACGTCCTCTCTTCTACAGACTGCCCCCTGGCCTTCTCCCTCCTTCCTACTTGCCCCAAGTACCAAGGACTCTGCAAAGGGAGAAGCCACTTCCTCTGGAGGGATTTCCGGCTATGAAAGCACGGTGCCCCCGAGCCCTGACCCCTTGCTCTGGACACAAGGAAGGGAGAAGAGAGAATGGAATCCACCCAGGATGGTTGGGACCCTTATTGTGTTATGACGGGCATGGGATGAGCGGGTCCTGCAGCCTCCCTCTACTGCGGAACATCATGGTGTGTCTCCTGGAGGGTGTCTCCCCCAGGGGCTCAGACAGCCCCCTGCCTGCAGCACAGCCGTGGACGCCGTGGATGCCGTGGAGTGATGCTCGCCTGAGGTAAGAACGTAAAGTTCACCGGGGCCAACAGGGGCTGTCACTCGCGCTCTGAGACTTCAGCTGCGTTCAAGGGGTCTGAGCTGCTCACAGCTGCTACGAGTCCGAGCAGGTCCCCGAGATCAGGGAGTCGGCGTTTGGTGCCTCAGGACCCTCCCACATCCGCCTGCAGCAAGCGGGTTACCGTGAGCTTCAGAACCAAATTCCAGGATGCCCAGCTCCACTCAAGAGGAGGGTCGCAGAAGAAACTGTGACGTTTGGTCTCCACAAAACATCTGAGTGTGACCTCACCACGCAGACCCACGGGTGGCGGTGACGCTTAGACACTCACAGGGAGGCCCCTGGGCCTGTGGCAGCCAGTGCACCAACCAGGAGAGCAGATGGCAACCCGGGATCTTCCCACTCCAAACACACGTGTCTGAGGGAGGGGCGGTCTTCCGCGGCTGAGCTCACAGCCTTAGGGTTACGGACGTGAGGCCGGATGAGCCCAGCGCTGTCGGGTGGCTAAGTCCCCTCCCTGATGCATCACGTCACTGATTTCTTGCCTCTGGTTTGTAGGGTGGCCTCCCCGTGAAGGGGATCCTACTGTTCATGATGGTAAGGATTGAAATACCTTCTTCCTGACGCTTTCCATCGACACATATCCAAGCGTGTGAGTGATTCATCTGCTGTCCTGAGAAGGCCCAGTCTATATTCTCCTCTGGATCACTAAGACACAGAGGAAGGGCCACTGCGTGCTGTAACGTGACCATCATCTGGGTTTCTTTACAGCAGATTACTCACGCACCGTCTGCAGAGAACAGTCTGTCGGAGCCTCGCTAAACAGGAACGTGGGTGTGCTGTCCCTTGAGCCCTGCGGAGGAAAGCAAGTGGCTCTCCCCGCACATTACATGTAGAGATGCAAAACCCCCTCACTCCTCCCCGTTGTGACCCCGTCAGCAGCCAAACACACTCACTTGGACCTGGTGACCCAGGGGAGCACCCTCGACTTTAAAAGATTCATTTCTTTCTGGAACAAATGCCGGAGCACCGAACTGCAAGGTGAGGCATCCACACAGGTTTCCCCTTAAAAGCCGGGAGTCGCTTACCCCGCTTCTCTGAACTTCCATGGAAGTAGCTCTTTGGAAAGACCTCTCCCACGCAGCCAGCTCACTTCCCAGCTCCACACTGAACAGGTGACTCTGGCCGTGGCCGACCAGGACACTGAAGCAGTAGGGCTGCGTGTCCTCAAGGCCATGAGGCCCCAGGCCGAAGTCCGCGTGCAGCCAGTAATCCTCAGCGAGCCAGAACTGGAAAGCAGAGTGGGTAGTGTGTTAGCGGGGGACGGGGGTCCCCACCAAGGGCTGGGACCCAACACTGCAGATGTCCCGGAGCCGCCAGGACTGGGACCTGGCTGCCAGCCCGCGGGGGACGGCTGTGACCCCGGCCAGCCACACCTGGGGGCACACTCAGGAGCAGGTTGTCCTCCAACATGGCTGCTGGGGAAACCAGCCCCAAATAAACACGACTTTAAGTAAATTACAGTCAAAAGCACCTTTCACTTAAAATTCTGGTAACCACAGCTGCTTCTTCAATGTTTCACTTGAAAAACAGAGATAAAGTCAGGAGACCTTCGTGCTCCAGTTCGGCATAAAGCCAGTGGACAATGAAGAGAACATGAGCGCTAACCCCAAGTGACTGTGAGCTCCCAGGGCACCGCAGCGCCCCCTACCACCTAGCTCTGTCCCGAGGAAGAGGACCCCCTGCTCACGATACTTCAGAGGCTGCAGGACCAGGACCCTCACTCAGGATTGACAAATGTTAACCCAGCGCTCCTGACCACGCAGAATGAACGCTTTAGAGACACCTTCAAGAGCAAAGGTCAGAGCAGAGTGACCCTGAGGCTGCACTTCCTTCCTGAGTCCTTTCTGGACACAGGAGACGCCGCCAGCGGCTCGAGGCCGCGCTGGTCTCAGAGATCCGGTGCGCAGAGCTGTGGGCGGCAGGGCGGTGCCTGGCCAGTGTCTGCTCTCCCTGCCCATGTGGGCTGCCTGCCGGCCAGCAGCCACCCCTCCGACACGCCTTCCACGTGCACACAGGTGCACACTCACGCACACACACACAGGTGCACACACGTGCACGCACACTGGAGGACACACGAGCACACACACACAGGTGCACACGCGCACACACACTGGAGGACACGCGCACGCACACACACAGGTGCACACATGCACACGCACACAGCACACTCGCGCACACTGGAGGACACACGCACACGCACACACAGGTGCACACACATGCACACGCACACAGGACCACACACGAGTACACAGGTACACACACACACACACACACTGGAGGACAGACACACATGCACACGCAGGTGCACACACATGCACACGCACACAGGAGCACACACGTACACAGGTGCACACTCGCGCACACACACATTGGAGGACAGGTGCACGCACACACACTGGAGGACACGCGCATGCGTGCACAGCACACACACACTGGAGGATGCGCGCGCGCACAGGTGCACACTCGGGCACACACACACTGGAGATAACACGTGCATGCGCACTGGAGGACACATGCACACGCGCACACAGGTGCACACATGCGCGCCCAGGTGCACACACGTGCACACACACTGGAGGACACGCGCACGTGCGCACAGGTGCACACTCGCGCACACACACACACTGGAGGTCACACACACACGTGCACTGGAGGGCACATGCGCACGCACACACAGGTGCACACATGCGTGCCCAGGTGCACACACGTGCACACACACTGGAGGACACACACACGTGCACACAGGTGCACACTCGTGCACACACACACTGGAGGTCATACGTGCACGTGCACTGGAGGGCACATGCGCATGCACACACAGGTGCACACATGCGCGCCCAGGTGCACACACGTGCACACACACTGGAGGACACGCGCCCGTGTGCACAGGTGCACACACGCGCACACACACACTGGAGGACACACGTGCGTGTGCACACACAGAAGCGCACGCCCCGACGTGCCCACATTGCCCTGCGCTGTTCCTCTGCGCGGGCTCAGCCAGAACCACCTTGTCCAGCGAAGGGGACGGAGGGCAGACGTCCTTGCCAGGGATGCCGGGCGGCCGGCGGGTCCGTGTTTACTGCCACTCAGGTGTGGGGGCGGGAATGACCCCAGCTGCCCAGGTGTGGGGGCTTCTCACTGTGATTTTGAGATATTTTGATCCAGGTGGGCCATCCAGCCAAACCAGACACACCCCATTCACACGCATGTTCAGTTAATTCCCCAAATGCACATGAACATGGTCGTTGGCCACATGCTTCTTATGCTCTCTGGGCACCTGTCTGCAGATCAGAGTGAGGGCTGATATGCGCAGGTGGCTCGTGGGCTCTGGGTCCGACTTCCTGCTGGCCATGTGGACGTCTCTGTCTGTGCAGGACTGCCCGCTGTGCTGTCCGCCCGCGGCTGGTTCCCAGCAGCACGGATTCCTGCACAAGGCCAGACACCTCCTGCCTCAGGGGTTTGCGTGTGTGGGTGTGTGTGCGTGCGCATGGGTATGCGTGTGTGCGCGTGTGCATGGGTGTGCGTGTGTGGGTGTGCATGGGTGTGCACGTGGGCGTGCACATGGGCGTGCATGTGCATGGGCGTGCGTGCACATGGGTGTGGGTGTGCGTGTGCGTGGTTGTGCGTGTGTGCACGCACATGGGTGTGCATGCATGCGTGTGCATGGGTGTGCATGATGGGCGGTGTGGCCTGTGCACCGTGCCTGCATTCCTCATTCGAAATGAACCTGGGAACACAGACTGCACCTGGATTTTGGAGCCCCCCCGGGTCCTTCACTTCAGCCTGGGAAACAAGCCATTCAGTAAATAAAATGACATGTCATAAGCCAGGAATAGCAAGCACACTTTCAGAAATTCTGTCTGTAACTACTGAGTGTAACCATCAAAGACTGCTGACCAAACACGACACCCTCAGGAAGCGTCCGTCCAGCGAGGAAGTCAGTGGGACGGCCAGTCCCGTTCTCTCCTGTCGCTGGGATAACTGGGGAGCCCGTAGTTTCATAGGCTTGAGATCCGTCAAGACCTGAAACCTTCCTCTGCCAACTATTAGCTGTTGACCTCGGCCATTTACTTCTCTCTGAGCCTGTTTTTGAACTTTCAAATGCAGACCCGAGGAGGAGGCTGCACACACATCCTCAGCTCACACTACGTCATTACAGGTTTGCACAAAAGCACATTGTCTTTAAGGCAATGGTGAGCAGTGGGACGGTCAGTGTGAGCTAAGATCCAGCTCACATTAAATATTTTCACCCACATAGCAATTTGACTCTTTTGAATTACTTATTTAGAGCAATTCTGAGGAATTTCGAGGAGTAACGTGTTTACGACTCAAACCAGTGAGCTGAGCTCTGTATGTAAGAAATGGGAGGAACTAAAAATAGCTTTTGAACAACCTGAGATAGCCCACGACAGAACACGAAAGGATTTCAGAGATGTCTTTACTTTCTGTAACACAAACTGTTCAGCCTCACAACAAATAGTGTGCTATTAATGTGATGTAAGTGACCTTAATTCTCCATGTGTGGCTCATTCCCAGTGTTTTAGTAGCGCCTTTTTGAAATAATAACTCAGTCAATGTGAGGTCAGTGATTTGCTATGACACAGTTCAGGCTCCCCTAGACCTCTTCCCAGTCTCCTATCCACAGAGCATCTACATTAGAAAACCTAATTATAAATCCCTTTGAGATGCAAACCCTGTTAAGAGCCTGCTGCCAAGTCCACAGCCCAGGTTTGTCTTTCTTGGGGACCTGGAGCCTTCTCCTGGGAATGCAGACATCAAGGAACATGGTGCCCCTGACTTCAGGCCTCCATGCCAGGCAGGAGCCCCACATCCCACATCTCTGGGTCTGCTTCCACTTGCAAAACTAAAGCCTACCCAAAGAGAGAGACAGCTCACTTTTACTTTGGGTCCCACAGTTGGCCCAGGGTTCCTCTCCTGACCTGCCCCCCCCAGCTCTTAGAGACCCCCTGCCCTTTGCTGAAATGCAGCTGAGCCAACTGCAAAGTCTTCCCTGCTGTTCCCTGCAAGCTCTCCTCTGACAGGAGGGACTTCAGGACATTTACTCAGGACCCCCTTCCCTGGAAATCCCAACTACAGAAACCCACTGCTTTGCCGGTGATGGAGAGCGGGTTAGAAAACTCTTAAGACTTCAGAGAGATTCCTGAACATGATGCTTCCAACAAGTGAAATACAATAGGATATAAGATCAGCTGGAAGCCAAGCAAACCTGGGTCCTATCCAGCCTCCAGTGAGGTTCCGGGGAGTTACTTACCCTGTGCTTCTGAGCTCTGAGCTGTGGGGGAAGATAATGAGGATCAGCTCAGAAGTAAATGGGGTGTTCAGCAAGGTTCCCGGAGGCATTCCCCAACAGCAGACATTACTATCTAGATCCTCTGCCAAACATATGAGTAAGCTTAAGTTTACTGAAAATTTTAAACTGAATATTCTTATGTTGAGAGGAAAATCCATCTACTTTCCTGCAGGATGATCCTCACTGTTGGACGGCACCTTTATTAGCCGCTCTCCAAGAGCTGTGCACAGTTTATGTCTCTTCTGCAACCAAAGCTGACCGATGCAATTTTCTCATCTATTTTCTAATGAGAGTTGAAATAGAGAACAAGAATCAGAAGAAGTAATCTAAGAAGTAATCTAAGAATCAGTAATCAGTAATCTAAGAATCAGAAAAAGTAATCTTTAGAGAGAAAAAAGTCAGAAAAACAAAACTACAACTATGAAACTTAATTCCTGGACTGCATACTGATGACTGTCCTTGGAAATGGTCATTTTAAAACACTGTGCCCTGCATGCCAGTTCTTGGAATAATCATTCACTTACTTTACTCTTTGAAAGATTAATTAAATGCTTATGGATAATTTTAAGTGTATGTGTGCAGGATGATCTTCCACAACAATTAAAGGTGTGCAGTGCACAAAAGGAGATACCATTTTTTGAGATCACTATTTAAGACTTCCAAATACATCACTTGACCTACAGAATACAACCTCCTTTTTAAAACTGTTAAGTGCTATAAAGTTGTCTTTACTGTTACCACTTGCACCCTGTAGGTTTGACCTCGTGCTGTAGCCGGTCTCCTGGCTAATTTAATGGTTTCATAATCGCTTCATAACAAGTGTACTGACGAAGACTTTCCCTCAGTCTTCCTGGGAAACAAGCTGGATAAAAACAGAAACGGTTGTCTGGTTTATTAATGAAGAACATCCACACAAAAGGATGATCCTCCGGAGATATCCCAATACCAAAACCACACCTCCGACATGTGGGAAGCCATATAAACAAGGTGATAAAAAGGCCAAAATGGGACAGTGAGGAGCCTTTATAAAAAAAAGATAAAAGACATTAGATCTTCCTATAAAATTCTTTTTTTGGAATATCGATGAATAAAAGTCTACACATAAGAATTGTCATGAGAACAGCTTCAACATAACATTAATTTTTTAGCATTTTGATGATGGTATTATGGGAATGTGTTTCTCTTGTGTGTATTACTACTACATGCAGCCTAAAATCCCAGATCTAAATTTAAAATTATTTTTGAGGATATTTAAGGAGGCCAACCAAAATTTAAAACATTAAATTTTCATTCAAAACTTCTAATTTTTGATTAATGACTCCTTAGGGTCAACTTCTCAGACAAACACACTAACAATTCCATCAGGTATGTTTTTAACTTTTGACCTAGACACAGACTTCCTATTTGGATTTGCAGAGTTGAGAAGGAAACGGGGGGTTCTATGCAGGGGTCATAGCCCTCCTGCACCGGGACACAGGACAAACCCTTCCTGGCTTGTATTTCAGGCCTGTGCCTCATTTACCGTGGAGTCAAAGCTCTCCATCTGGGCTTCTTGCTGCTGGAAGAAATCAGTCCTTGATGGATATATCCCCAAATGAAGGGAGCTCCTAGCTGGTTGGACACAACTCCCAAACTCATGCCCCTGATAACGTGGTCAAGGCTTGCTGTTGGTCTTTTCAGAGGAAGTCTAGAGATAGCCTTAATCACAGTGTATATGACTCACTTCTGAGAGCTCAGTGAAGCCCACAGGTCGACCAGACATCCCCACCCTGCACACGGGCCTCGGCAGCAACAAGCACAGTCCGGCCAGTGCAGTCCGCTCCCTGTCACGTATGGTGGGCATCGCCTGGTCTCCGCCCGCATGTATACGTCTACATATCATATATATGCTATCATGTATGTCACGTGTCATATGTTATACATATGTTTAGTGCCCTGCTTTAACCACAGAATACGGCAGAAATGATGGGTTGTCTGTGATGGAGCGCGCCAGCAGGCTAGGGTCAGAGGGCAGCCTCCAGCAAGGCGCCACGCCCTCCAGTCCAACATCTTCCAGCAACCAAATTCCCCTGTGCTGCGTTTGGCCAGGACCACAGAGCATAGGCTGAAATCCTGATTCACCTTGTGCGCAACAGTGAGACGGATGACGCCTGGCCCCCAGGGGCTGGGATAATGCGTGTCGTTCTATACATCTAAGTGTTTGGGTTGTTTGTTTCCCAGAAATAGATCACCAACCCAGAGGCAGTTCTCTCTCTCTGGGACTTTAATTTTCATGCATGAACTAATAATTGAGCGAATGAGTTTCAACTACTGCAGAAAGGTAAGTGAAGAGGAAACATGTGAAGGCGATATAAGTAAATATTAGGATCACTAGTGGCATTATAACCAATTAATACTCTCACGGCTTTGTTAAGAGTGTTAGTCCAACAACACCTCTGATCACTGAGGTTCTATCTAGCTTAATATCTAATGACTCAAAGGGATGTGTTAGTGCAATAAAATGGTGTTTATTTACAAGTACTTGTCAAGCCGCAAACACTGCCTGGCACGCACTAGTAGTTTTGAGATTTAGATGCATATTAACATCACCATGGAAGCCTAAAGAATGAAGACAGATGTCTGGGCCACATCTCATACAAAATGGAATCTTTAGCTCTGTGTTAAAGCTCCCGCCAGGTGACTTCTGTAGGACAGGACGGAGTCACCGGCAGCACACTGCCCCGGACTGCGGTGCTGGTGAGTCCCAGCTCCTAGGACGCACTGGACTGGAAGGGACCTCACACATGCCCGGGAGGCCGTGCTGAGTGAGGACTTCACTACGGCCAGAGCGACAGCATCACACTGAATTAACACAACCCTGCAGAGAGGATCGTACAATAGAGAATACCAGTACTGCTTTCATTCTGCAGATGACGTAACTGAGGCGTAAAGAAATCAAATAAAATTTCAAGGGGTGGAGTCAGCCCGTCGAACTCTAGAGCACGCGCTTCACACACAACCACAAACCCTTGGTGGCACTCAACCATCCCCCCGCTGCCTGTATGCTGTGGGCCGGCCTGATCTCAGTGGTCTGCACGTGGGGGGCTGAGGACAGTTGCCTGCGACTCTGCCCCCACGACCTGTGGTGACAGCCCTGGGTTCTCCCTGAGCAGCAACTAGAGGCCAGACACACGGCCTCCCAACCAGCCTGGGCACAAGCCACAGCTGGGAGCAGGCCTGGGCCCACCGCAACTGCCCCCAGGCCACCAGGGAGGGGTGGGACTGACTCCCCCAGGGACCATCTGCCTTCACCTGAGCCGACTCAGTGACCAGGACTGACTTTCTTCCCCTCATTTTCCATCTCAGGTTCCACTTCCCAACCTTTTTGTATAATTTAGTGTTTTAAAGAATTCTCTACTAGCCTGAGATCTGCTAAAAGTCCACCAGTGGGATAACTGTGTCTCTGAGGCTTGTGCAACTTGATGGAATCCACATTCACCCAGTTGCCTTCATCTCCAATCTAGCAACACATGACCACTGCAAGCAAGCAGGAGTCCCACCAGGACTCACGGGAAGCCCTGACCCTCGCCCCCAACCCCACATGCCCCGGGGGAGGCGTCAGCCCAGCAGAAACTGAGAACTGATTCTGCTGCAATGGATTCACTACTTTGGAAGTGTTCAACTAAACTGGATGATACAAAAGCTTGGGATGCATGTTACAGGTAACACTTTGCCCTTCCTTAGCCAGTGAGTACTTTCCCTATAATAGCAGGCAACTATTTGATTAGCCATTCTGGCCAGCTCAGTGGCTGATAAGAAAGCTGTTAGGACTCAGGTTTTTATCTGATATATTAAAAACAATGACAAGGACAATAATAACCAAAGATTCTGGAACACCTTACTGTAAGTGGAGGCAACTAAAATACCCTCTCTCCAGCACACGTGCACATACACACTTGTGCACACACCATCCATCCACCCACCCACCCATCCACTCACCCATCTACCCACCCGCCCATCCACTCTTCCATCCATCCACCCATCCATCCATCTGCCTACCGACCCACCCATCCACCTTCATGAACAACAGGATGGCAACTGTGAGGATGCGAAAATGGGATGAATACAGAAGATTTTCAGGTTATCTTACTACTCCAATGGACTCTTTGAACCCAAAGGCACATCTTATTTATATGAAAGCACTCATGTGCAAAGAACACCTACCTTGTGAAGTTTAAATAGTACCTCACAGAGGTTGTAGGTTTTTTCTGCTTGTACCCAGTCTAATGTGCTAACCTGTAAGAAATATAAAACATACACATAAACCACAAGCGTTCTCCTACTATGTGAGATAATGGGCATGTCACTTCAGTGTAGGGTGTACGCACACATCAAACTACCTCGTTGTACACTTTAGAGGTACTGCGGTTTTGTCAATTATACCTCAGGAAAGATGGAAAGATTGTTAAGTATACATGGAAACAAACATGCTACTTTTAATTGGAAAATTGTAAACATTTACAGCAATGGAGTGAGTCTTTTTACCTTAATTAAATTCGAAGCCGTGAGTAGGATGGTAGGAACACTAAACCTTCACGTGGCCGTGGATTTGAGTCACCTGTGCTCACCTCCGTTGGGGCACAGCACAAGCTGGTAAGGTAGGGGCTCATCTATCACACGCATTCAGGTACAGCTGCAGAATTCATTTTGGATTCTACACTGACTCAGACTGACACTGAATTCAGGAGGAATTTTAGGTCAAATTTAGAGAACTTAGGAGGGTGACCAGTTTGTGTGTGAGCGTGCGTGAGTCTGTGTGTTTGCTGGAATGTGACCTGAAGTGTGTGTGTCCAGTCTTGTGATTTAGGACTAAACTCACTAGTCTGTTCCATTCCAGGAATAATACAAACTTATTAGCTCATCAATTTAACTGAACATGTTTTTGATTGGCCTGACATTGCGTTTTACAACTATTTTAATGATAATAATGATCAAATCATCTGATTTTTTTTAAAGATTTTATTTATTTGACAGAAAGAAAGAGAGAGAGTGTGTGCATACACAAACAGGGGGAGCAGCAGCAGGAGAGGGAGAAGCAGACTCCCCATGAGCAGGGAGCCGGATGTGGGACTCGATCCCAGGACCCTGAGATCATGACCTGAGCCGAAGGCAGAGGCTTCACCGACTGAGCCACCCAGGTGTCCCAAATCATCTGATTTTTGAGTGCTGTTTTATGGCTGACAATTCACGTTCGCATGTATGATCTCTACACTAGAATATTTCACACATAAAATCTGAAATGGTCAACACTGTAACAAATTTGGTTTTTATTGCTCACCCTGCACTTACTTTCCAGCCATTAAACATACAAATAAAAAATGAAACTAATCACGGTTCACGGTGTCTTTGAAATGTTGGAAGTACCTGATGTACTAAGTGGTGACCTTCTTGAAATCGTTCCGCTATAGAAACACCGGGAGGCAACCAGGCATTTCAAACCCATCACCTCGGAACATTTCACCGAAGAGTTAATGACACAAAAATCACAGGGACATGTGGCCACTTAGTATCAACTGACCCAGAGTAAGTCCTTACTCCTGTGATTAAAAATGCGAAAGGTAGAATACAACAGCTACAACGGCAAGAAGGTCAGTTAGAGTGATAACTGGAAGGTGATTTGGGGTACAGTGGAGCTTGGATGCTGCAGGATGCATGTGGACACAATTTTTAACTTTTCCAGTTACAACAATGCTGCTTATTTTTGAAGAATCATGAAAATACAAAGAAAAAAATTACATTATTCAGAACGTTCCCCCTTATTAGCTTCCTCGCTGCTGGGACCTGGCACCATAAAGGCTCACGTCAGTGTGTGGGTTTGCCGTCCTCAAGCTTTGCCACATGAACGCTTCTCTGATTCAGAAAAAGCACAAAGTATTCCTGCTTTTGTTTGACGCAAATTACCTCCAAAATATCCATGATGCCCTTCGGGCTCCTTTCACCTTTTTTAAATTAGTTATAACTCTGGAAACTGTCTGGGCTGTGCCAACCCAACACTAAACCCAACCATCTCACAGGCTGGAATGATTTAGGACACGGTTGTTCCCGGGACAACAAGATCAGCATCTACTAAATTAGTAAAGTGAAAAATTATATACCAGTGTGTGTATCCACATATATACGTGTAATTAGAAGGTAAATATAAAGTTCAAAATTAGAGGTTTGGAGGACAGTGGTCAGTGATGGGATGAAATTTCTGAAGCAGACATTCCTAGAGTTTTGAACTAAACCTGAGCACAGCCAGGAATCCCCTGCGAAGCCCGTTACGAGGCATGTTCCTGGCACCATCTGATTCAGATTTAGCAAGTGTGGCGTGGGGCTCAGAGATCTGGACTTTCAAGTAAATTTATTATTGATGTATTAAAAAGGGCTCTTGAATTATGAGGCCATGTGACCCAGCAGCATCAGCATTACCTGGGAGCTTGCTAGAAATGCAGAATCTCAGGTCCCACCCCAGCCCGACCTGATCAGAACTTTGTCTTAAAAATATGCGCTGGTGATGACTCTGTTGTGGTGAGGTCTTAAGAGAACAATCCAAGGGTAAAAAGCCTGACCCCTTTTACAAGGAAAGGCAGACAGACAGACGGTAGGGGGGAGGAAGGATGGAGAGTGAACTAGGAAAACCTTATTTACACAGAGATGCATATTCAGTCAGAACTCCTTGCTTTGCAAACTAGATGCTCCCTGACGTAACCTCCTTACATCAGAGGTCCTCAGATGCAGCCAGCGTGAGCAATTTGCACGGTTTCTCAGGAGGGCTAAGATCTCCTGATAGTGAGAGAGGGATGCAGACTGGCATTCGGAGCCATCACCACACCTGCCTGTCTCTGGATAAATGCTTCTAGGGGACGGGGATGGGATGTGATCCCTTGATCCTTACACTCATTCCTGATGACTCAGAAATCAGGAAAAGGAAAAACGATCCATGCTGACACCTCAATTTTTCCAACCAGCTGGCAACGAAAAGGGGATGATCAGAGTGAACATTTGTAACCACATGCCACTGCTACTTTTCCCAAGTCATGAGAGTTAACAGTTTCTATTTTATGCGACCATATTTGACTTGAAATGTTGCAGAAATTTTAGACTATAAGATGTAATATCTTGGCGTCTTTTGATATTATTGTGGAACACTTTCAGTGCAGCCCCAGAGGTGACACAGAATAATTCTGTATTTGATATACAATTGTCTAATATTTCTTCAGTCTACAAATCTTCAATTAAATTATTTCTTTTCAGGTAAAAAAATTAAATGATAGAATATATTTGCCTAATCGACATTCTTAAAATTGCCTCTAGTATTTCCTGCATGTCCACAGGTAACGGCTACATAATTTATATGTTAGTGCTGTAAGATGCTATAAAATTGACTGTTATTAACACATTTTAATGATGTTTGAAAACATGAGTAGCTCACGTTTTCTCAGATTCCAATTTGCAAGTCAGAAATAACAGGCTGGCAGGAAGAAGAGCAGAATGATGAGAATTATCCTGGCTTTAATCCACACTTGGGAGCACCTCCCAGAGCCTGGGAGTCCTGGGCCAGCCCCCACCTCTGGGTTCTGCTTCCTCTGCACCGGACGCCTACCCGAGATGGAAAATGCTGATGGCCCTCCCCTCCCCCGTCTCTCTTCCAGCCCTCTGTCCTTCTTTTCCCTCTTTTGCTTCAGTGTCATCCCTTTGCCTCCTCTTGATGGAGCTCAGAAACCATCCTTGAGTATAGGACTTTCTCTTTCAGCTCTTCCTAAATTATTTGTCAGAGAATCTTTGGACCTTCTGAAAATGTATTCAAGTATTCTGACTTGAAGTGTTGAGACACAGGCTCTGTGAGTGTGGTCAGGCTTTCTGAGCAAAATCCCCTGGGAGGAAGGTTGGATAAGTGGGTACAGAGATAGTGACTGGTCAGGGACATTTGCCTTCTGGAGCGATCTGGTCTCATTCCACAGGGTGATGAGCAGCAGCCTCTCCTCTCCCAAGAGAGCCCTTGTTTATACGGCCAGTGAGGTACAGTCTCTCTCTTGTGCCACGGGTGCCCTCCCTTCTCAAACCTCTGTCCGTGCAGAGCACGTCGGTGCTCGCTGCACCGCCTGGGGGGTCCGCGCCCAGAAACGGGCCTGAAGATGTGCGGTGAGTCACTAGTAGTCTGTCTCAGATTCAGAAACCTCATGTTTTATGTCACCATAGCATAAATAAATACACAGACATTAAAAACTTCACATATGGTTGTTATAGATTTGGGCAAAGTAGAAATTGTTATTGGCAAATTGTCACCAGCTCCAGGATACAACGTCCAAGGTCCGACTCAAATTATCTGTAAATATTTAGGAATAAATTCACTTGCCATATTTCGTGTATTGCTTTTATAAGGAGAAGTTGCTAAATACTAATAGCAAAATTCCATGTTAAATTTAAATGTTTTAGAGTTTTCAAACATAGTTATGAATATACAGATGCATTGATTTCCATTGATTTCCATGTAGACCAATGGAACAGAATAGAGAACCCAGATATGGACCCTCAACTCTATGGTCAAATAATCTTTGACAAAGCAGGAAAAAACATGCAGCGGAAAAAAGACAGTCTCTTCAATAAATGGTGCTGGGAAAATTGGACAGCCACATGCAGAAGAATGAAACTCGACCATTCTCTAATACCATTCACAAAGATAAACTCAAAGTGGATGAAAGACCTCAACGTGAGACAGGAATCCATCAAAATCCTAGAGGAGAACATAGGCAGTAACCTCTTTGTCATCGGCCACAGCAACTTCTTTCAAGACACATCTCCAAAAGCTAGTGAAACAAAAGCAAAAATGAACTTTTGGGACTTCATCAAGATAAAAAGCTTCTGCACAGCAAAGGAAACAGTCAACAAAACAAAGAGGCAACCCACAGAATGGGAGAAGATATTTGCAAATGACACTACAGATAAAGGGCTGGTATCCAAGATCTATAAAGAACTTCTGAAACTCAACACCCAAAAAACAAATAATCAAGTCAAAAAGTGGGCAGAAGATATGAAAAGACACTTCTCTGAAGAAGACATAGAAATGGCTAACAGACACATGAAAAAATGTTCATCATCATTAGCCATCAGGGAAATCCAAATCAAAACCACACTGAGATACCACCTTACACCAGTTAGAATGGTAAAAATGGACAGGGAGAGAAACAACAAATGTTGGAGAGGTTGTGGAGAAAGGGGAACCCTCTTACACTGTTGGTGGGAATGCAAGTTGGTACAGCCACTTTGGAAAACAGTGTGGAGGTTCCTCAAAAATTTAAAAATAGAGCTACCCTGTGACCCAGCAATTGCACTACTGGGTATTTACCCCTAAGACACAGATGTAGTGAAAAGAAGGGCCATATGCACCCCAATGTTCACAGCAGCAATGTCCGCAATAGCCAAACTGTGGAAGGAGCTGAGATGCCCTTCAACAGATGAATGGATAAAGAAGATGTGATCCATATATGAAATGGAATATTACTCAGCCATCAGAAAGGATGAATACCCAACTTTTACATCAACATGGATGGGACTGGAGAAGATTATGCTAAGTGAAATAAGTCAAGCAGAGAAAGTCAATTATCATATGGTTTCACTTATTTGTGGAACATAAGGAATAGCATGGAGGACATTAGGAGAAGGAAGGGAAAAATGAGGGGAGGGGGGAGGGAGGATTGGTTGGCCCGGTGATGGGTATTAAGGAGGGCACGTACTGCATGGAGCACTGGGTGTTATACGAAAACAGTGGATCGTGGATCACCACATCAAAAACCAATGATGTACTATATGGTGACTAACATAATAAAATTAAAAAAAAAAGAATATACAGATGCAGGTCCTCAGTGTTTACCATGAGCCTGTGGGATGTGCCCCTGTCCCCATGGAGGACACTGTGGACTCGAGGGTGACCAGCACTCCCCCAGTTGCCCAGACAGCACAGGCAGGCTCAGCTTACAGCCTACAGCTAATGAGAAGCAGTTCACAGCTTATTCCACAAAACCACTCTTTCCCTAGTGTTTTCAGAGTGAAACTTCTTCCTTGTCTTATAAAAGCTTTCCAGTCCCCTTTTAAAAGTACGCCTTTGTTATTTTGAATAATGCATGAAAATGATTCGTTTAAACTGGCATCATAATGTTAAGTAATGGTAAAGTTTGCTTTTTTTTTTATTTAAAAAGTTAGCATGTTTCTCATTGTGCATAAGGAGCTTGGAAGTCACTGCTCTTATGTAACAAGGGAAAACCTGAACAGACGCTTCCCGGATCCATAAGGGAGGACACAGGGCACACCGTGGCCCCAAGACAGGTCAGCACAGCCTCCCAGAGCAGAGCCTGGGTAGTGGAGTCCACTGCGGGGATCCACACTAGCAGGAAAACCACTGTCATTAGCAGACTGCTGGGGGCTCAGTGTGGGCCACCCCAAGTTAAAAACTGCAGGGCGACCCAATCACGGGGTCGGGGAGGCCCCACGACACTGTGAGATTTACCTCCAGGAGCTCAACAAGGTCCCACAGAAAACACTAGGGAAAAGTCCCGTTGGAGCCTTCTGAAATACCCCAGAGCACCGTTCTTCCCAAGAACCTCGGGGAGGCGGGTTAGCCAGAGCCACCCCTGCTGGGGTTTCATCAGAGCCTCGCTGCCCCGGAGAAGAACAATACCAAGTCCAGCCCCTCAGCCAGCCTGTCCCACAGAAGGGGGAGAAAACCCTGAGGGCCTTTCGTGAGGTCCAGAGTGCAGGGGCTCAGGCTCACGAAGGACAGAGACGGCATCACGGGACCACAGAAGGACTACACACACCCGCTGTTTCTACCCAGAGCATCGTGTCCGGCGGCCAAGAAAATCAGCTGCCAAGAGAACTACGCCCTGGCCTATCACTTCCCAGGAAATTACTGTGTGGACTCTGACGTGCGGATTCTAACGTATGTTTGGAAATGGGTGTGAAACTCTGTCCTACAGCATCACATACACACGGAATGGCAGAAAGAGCCATGAAGGTTTGCTTTCATTTTCTGACTTTGACATTTTTGTGTTCCAGATTTTTTCTTGGTCTCTACCTAACTCCCGGACACGCAAACCCAACAGGGACACAAAAGTTTTCAAAATACTCAATTTTAATGGTAAAATATTTACATACCTGTTTTTTGCATCTAATTAAAGTAGAAAGGGAGCTGCTACCATGTCTACCTTAAAAGATGTGAACTCTTGAAAATCTTTCCAAAGGTCTGGGAATGGAGCATCCACATCCCACGGAGAAATCACAGTGCAGAACCATGGGCAGGGAGTGCGCCACAGGCCATGCCTTCTCTCTGCACCTGGATCCAGCCTGCTACACCTGCTGTCACCCCTTCCCTTTGAACCACAAAGGACTGAACACTCCTAAGTAGACTGTCTTTGCTGTCTTGTGGAATTTGCTCTTTGTTATTTACGGGTTTCAGCCAGGAAACACTTCGAGATTTCTTGGCTTACTCTCCCCATCCCCCAAAAAACCTAAAGTGTTGATTTTTCCTTTATATTCTCTTTAGAGAGAATTTGATGGCATTTCCAAACACACAGCACAACCACTAGGCTTTACTACCTGCCAATACTTATATTATGGATTATTCAACCAATAGTCAAAGAGCATCTTCTTTGTGATCACAGAAAATACCGAGTGCGCTTCTAGCATTTCATCAGTACAGACAACTCCCACATAAATCACCTTATTTTAACCTCACTACAACCCTCTTCAGGGAGCATTTACTTTATTCTGATTTTATAGGTGATATTTAGCACCGACAGTTTAGGTCACCAGGAATTTTTAAATTACATGAAGACATTAAGAAGCATGCAAATGAATCAAGTGAACTCACTCTAATTTGGGGATGGAATGTTTATAAATACCACCGCCTTCGCCGTTTCATTTCTCCATGTGGGTGACTAGGACCGACTGCCACTGGGAAAGGGATATAGGTGGCTTCTCCCTCTTGCAACATGAAGAACCCACTGAGAAGGGTATCAGGGCTCATGTGGCCTCAGCCCCAGGGACATCCATGCACGGATGCTGCCCGCCAGATCTCTTCCCAGAACCGGACACAGGTGATTCCATCTCTACTCGAGCATCTCCTTTGGACATTGTCGGGTGTTTCAAGCTGAGGAACACCCAGCCCTCACCCATACACCCCCCATCATGCTCCGTCTCAGGAAACGGGGGCATTTTCCTCTCACGGCTGTGGGGTGGGTGTGCTTCCCAAATTCCCCGGATTCTGCAGCTTCACAGCCTGCCCAGAGATGCCATATTATGTAATGAACCATTTTATTTTTACATTTAAGGATTCAGAGGGTTGCACTCCCTGCTTTTTCGAGGGTGATTGCAACTTCATATTTCAGTTTTTGGAGAGATGCACACAAAGTTCGTTAACATCCGGCTTCGTTAAACCCGAGGCTACTGGTGAACACGTGCGGGGCTCACTCTGCCTCCCAGCGCCCCGCGTCCCGGAAACTACTTCCTAGACTCATCTTCCTAGACCCGGGCTGTGCCGTCTCTTTTTAAGTAACAGCGAGAACCAAATTAGCTCCAAGGGGCCTCACGCTTCTCTTTCCGTCAACAAAACCCTCTTGATCACAGGAAGTCGCTGCTGGTGACCCTGAGATGGGCACGGGGACCTGGGTGGTCACCTTCTGCAGAGATCCTGAATGAGGAGGGGCCACAAAAGAAACAGCAGCTAGGAAGTACCTTTGTTTCAAAGAGACCTGGACACCAGGGCAACCCTAGGAGGGGTCCGGGAGGGAGGCTCCCTGCAACTAAGGCAGGGCTCTGTCTCCGGGGAACCCGAAGTCAGGTCACGGCAGAGACGCTGGTCAGAGAGACACAGAGACAGGGAGACAGAGACCGAGAGAGACAGAGAGAGACAGGGAGACCAGGGGAGGGTGGAGAGGCCCCGTGCGGGCATGGCGCCGTGTTGTGGTAACCAGTCTGCGAGTGTTAGTTCTGTCCTAAGACAACACAAAGGGGGCCGGTCTCAGCAGACGAGGCTGTGCTCATGGGGCAGTGCCCCCGGCCCGGCCCGGCCCCCGCCTGCACCTCCGGCCCCAGCCGCACGGCGTCCTGCAGGGACGCCATGCACCGTGCTGCGGCAGAAGTCACCCACGTCTGAGATACCAGCTGGATTCCATACCTGCAACTGAGCCTCGTAAACCCAGGTATGAGGAAAAAGCAGCAGGTTTAACTCGAGAGTCAGACGCATCAGGATCTCCTGGAACGATTGGTCTCATCCGCGTGCCATCCTGTGCAGGCGCCGTGCTCATCTTCTGTGAGCTGCCCAAGCGAGCACAGAATGAATGGCTCCGAACTCATGTGTCAACAGATCTCCTGACTCAGCCAGCCATGAAGGAGCCGTGAGGGAGGCTGTGTCCTTGCTTCGTTACGTCTTCCCAGGTAGGTCAGCACATTTAAAACAGGTTTTGGAGGCCCACTCTAGGACACGAATCTAGACACAATACCCGGGGGGACACTCACTTCAAGCCGAGCCCCCCGCCCCCCTGCACAGGGATAGGTGGGTCTACGCAGGGCCAGGTGCCCGCCTGCGTGGGGCGTTGTGAACAGCTGGAGCTCTCCGGTCTGAGAGGGACTCAGGCGTCCCGGCAGAGCTCGGCGGCCGGCCGACGCCACCAGACTCCTTCCAGAGATGACGTGGGGCCTCCTAAGCACCATGCTAGAACCAAATGTCTAGAAAATTGAATTTCCCCTTCAGTTCAGGGTCATTAATGCAGAGATCCACCCACAAGGCCTGTCCTTGCAGCTTTTAGATGCTTTTTAAGAATGTTCCAGTAGTAAATACAGTGAATGCGTGATCTCTAAGGAGCCGATTTTGACTAAAATTATCAAAAATAGCCCCCTCAGTTATACTTATTTACTATTTACCCATGAATTTCATTCAAGCAAGACTCAAATGAGGAAACAGATGAATGTACAGGTAAAAATTAAGACTAGATTCTTCTATTTCCTCTGTTTATATCAAATAAATACCCCCAAAGAAATCGTGACCGTGGACTAAAGCGGTGTGGGGACCACGCACCTCACCCACACCTGCAGGACCAGAGTCTCAGGCTCTGACGACTGGACGCACAGAAGCGTACTTGGGGAGCTTCGAGGGGACTTACAGACCCGTGACTTTCCTGGCATGTATCTCTGGGAGGCTGGGATTAAGTTCACGCATGCCTCGCTGGGTCACGTGTGGTAACGCGAGCTGTACCCCCTTGGGGAGCAATACAACTTGGGAGAACCCCCCAGAAAGACGCCTGTCTAACGGGTTTACCTAGTTTTCCAACAGTTGTTGACAAGGCCCTTTCCTGTGCACACCTCCTGGGTGCAGGAACCCAGGTCCCATGGAGGCCCGCTGGTGACCACGGCTACAGGTGAAATGGACAGCCCAGCCCTTCCCTGAGTCGGTGCTGGGGGTCTCCTCCGCCCCCCACCCGGGGGGCCCCTGGCCAGTACGTCAGTGTCTTCCAAGCCTCACATTCCCTGGCGCAGACAGGAGTCCCTGCCCTCAAGGACCGTGCCAGCCAGTCAGACGTGCCCCTCTGGGGCTTGAATGTGAAAACATACCACAAGTTCAGCAGAGGCCAGCAGGAATGGAAGCTGCCAGGACAGGAGAAGAGTGGTGCAGCCTCTACGGGCCCGTTCTTCCAGCGGGTGCCGGACTTGACTCCGACTTGATGTGTGGGGCGCGAGCAGACCAGAGAGGGTTGGTGACCTGCCCAAGATCACACAGCTTTATCCCTGAATCCTGGACCAGATCGCAGTCTGCTGGACGACAGTCCATAAGGCGGCAGCCGTGCTGCCCGGCCAAGGCAGCCACAGACAAGGGCCCCGCAGTAGGTAAGGAGCAAGCAGAGACCAAGAGCGAGCAGAAAGAGTGCATGAGCCTGAGACAGTGCGACCTGGGGGCTGGACAGGGCAGCAGGTGCATGCGTGCAGGAGCAAGCATTCAGGGCAAGTCCCAGGTGGCACAAGGGCCGATGCTCCAGGTCCCCGCAGCTGAGGACGGGATAAGCCGGGTCATGTTCATGCCGGGCTGGCCAGGACAGGCCGAGCTGTGCGAGCACTCTCCACGTGTGCATGCACTCCTCAGCCGTGTGTGCGAGGTGCTGCGCCATACACTCCATCTGAGCCCGGGAGCGGCCCCCCACCCGCCCCGGTCTCCAGGCATGCCGCAGCCTGCTGCCTCCCAACGACACGTCGAGCTGTGAGATTCAGGTCCGCTCACTGGAAAGATCAGCACGGACTCCCTGGAGGAGAACCCGGGGCGGACCAGCCGTGTCCGGAGAGACGGCTCTGCTCAGCGCCCCCTCTGCGGGCACAGGTGGGCAGGTCTCAGCACCCCGACACGGACTTGTGCCTGCAGGCACAGAGATGCACGGAGACCAAGCCCCCATGTTTCCAGCCAACAGCACGGCCACAGGCCCTCTGTCCCGGGCAGAGGCACTTCCTGCAGCTCGGGCGTCTGCTTCTCTGGAGCCCTGGCGGTGACGGAGCCATGATCCCCAGCCCAGGTACCCCTGCATTTCCTAAACATCATGTACAGGTCGTGAAGTACAGTTTGAAAAATACCGCTTTGCGAATGGGTCTTACAGACTCTGCCCTGGAATTCCACACCAGGCCACACACTGGGAGCCACGGTGGGGGTACCATCCGCCTTCACGGGGCCCTCCCCAGTGGGAGGGAGCAGCCTGCTCTGCGTCCACACTCTCCGGCCCTTCCTGCACATGCCATAACCATCGCGGCGGAGCACAGCCTGCCGACCCGGTCCCAGCTCAGACCTGGGGCCCAAGTGACTGCTAACAGTAATTATGCCAGGACAGCACTGAGATCAGGAGGGGCCGTGCCGTTGGGACCACGGTCACCTCGGGGCTCCCCAACCCGGCCGTGCCCCAAACCCCAGGGTGCCCGGGACAGTGGTCATCCCCGGGGTCCTCAGAAAGTGGGACGAGAAATGTCACAGAGAACCTCAACTATCAGCGGGAAAAATAACTGGGAACAACCTGCGGTCCTGCGAGGGGCACCTCTGGTCTCAGGCGCTGAGCTGACCGTGCTAAACCGGGTGGAGGCGAGGCTCTTCCTCCTGCGCATCAGGGCCTGAGCCTGCCCTGAGTCTCCCTCTGTAACAGGGACCTGTGAGCATCTCTGTTAGGACTGCGGACGGACGGCCCCTCCCCTGGGTTCACCAGCCCCACTCCCCACTCCTGCAGAGCCCGAAGTGAGCCCCATGGTTAGTGCGGTTTGTTTCTGTGTTAGGTTTCAAGTGCTCTCCTACTTGTCTTTGTCAGGCAAAACCACCTAATATTACATTAGCAACAAATGTTAAAAAAAAATCATACATTTGTGTGAAGAGAATTCTATGATTGTTTTTTAAAAAAAATTTAGATGACTCTTTAACCTCAGTAAATTCACAGCACTAGCTTATCAAAACCCATACAACCCGGTGCCCTGGTTGTTCCAGGGACAGAAGGAGAGTGTCAGGTACGTGGGGAGGACTGGTGGTCTATGATGTTGTTATTAGGGACACCCGCTCCTGAGCTTCTAGTTTCCACAAATGTCCTAGGGTCACACTCAGTGTCAACCTCTGGGGAAACTGGGACACAGGAATTCTCTATACTGGAGGAGCAACTGCTTTAACTCCTCACTGGGTGGGGCACATGTTATATTTGGTCCCTTCTGGGAAGTGGTGTCCGTGATGACGATACAATTGTAAACTACGGCATTTAGCATCGGGTCTACATGATGGGCGCTGCTGAATCAGGCTGTTTGGTTATTTTAATAAAACAGAGGGATGTGAAGGAAAGACTGACTTTTTAAATTTCATTTTCTGGCCATTAACTCAGAATGTGTGAAGAGAAGGGTTTTGTTCTGTTTTGTGTGTGACGCTCCGAGAAAAGTGTTCTGCACCCCCTCTTCCCAGCCAGCTGGTGTGTGAGCAGGAGAGCGGCAGGGTCTGGCCCCTGTGTCTGGCCTCCGGCAGACACCACGTCCCAAGCTGCTTCTCCGCAGCAGCCCCTCCCCAGGGAGTCCGGGCGTCCTTACCGGAGGGGTGCTGAACACGTGGAGGGACGAGCCTTTCAGGGCCAGGAACTTGGATCGGAAGGTGTGACAGGAGCTGGTGCCTTCGAGTCTCTCGCTGACCCATCCCATATGCACAACCTGCAGAGGAAGACCCTTGAAATTAAACCCAAGCCGTAGTGAGTGTGCACGGGGGCTAGAAGGAACAGACAATGGGCACTCAGAACCAGCGGGTTTCCTAATGCCCAAACCAAACAGATGGCTGGGAGCGCGAGCGTATGAGAGGAACACCCACAGTTCCACACGGGCCAGGAGCGTCTCTGGGAGCGTCTGCGCCCCACAGGGCCCTCGGCTGCATAGAGTTGTGCCCCCCGTGTATATTTAAAACACAGCATTAAATTACACCCTATTTGAGGCTAGTATCGCAGATTTGTCTACGAGGTTGTAGCTGCCGACAGCTGTATCCTCCATCGCTACAGTAAACACAGAGTTGACCTACGTGGAAAACCTGATTTTCTTTACAGTCCAACTTCCTAATACAAAGGCACAAAACGCAAGTTGTAACAAATCAGAATAGGATTCAAAAAGTTAATGAAAACAGTAACATAACTGAAGTGTTCAGGCATGAATTCAAATGAAATGTCAGTCCCCGTGTCTTACCTGAAACATTAATGTTGCACACACAGTAGGGAGTAAGGCTTTAAAATAGCTTGTGCATTTCAGTAAAATTAAAAGGGAATCTTCACAGACATGCCAGCCACCTTGCGCAATACACCTGTCCTAGGAGCTGCTTCAAGGTGGGGACACCTGGCGGGGGGAGGGGGGCGCTAACCCAGCCCGGGCTCAGGTGGGCCGTCCCCACCACTGCGGTCTGCAGGACAACCCCCTGACAGCTTTCACTCCAACTCCTGGTGAAAGATGTCCTGGGTCAAGATGCCAGATGGAATTTTACAGAAAGAAATTTTATAAAAATCAGATTGTTCATAATCCAAAACATCTATAAATTGCATGTGAACTTAATGACATTTCATATGTAATTTAATTCTCCCTAGATCAATTAGCAAAGAGATAAGTTATAGCTTAGCTATTAATGGAAACATTACCTGCTTTATGAATCTTTTTTAGGTATTTGTAGTTCATAAATAATTTTAAGGTTAGCTAATTTTATCTTTTACATTATGAATTTTCTAATGGCTTATTACGTGTTCCAAAAAACGTATAATTTTATGAACACCTACCTAATTATATCACTGTAATTAAATTAAGAGGACATAACCATTATAATAAATGAGCATCTTTTCATTTATCTTTTCTGATGCCATTTCTATAGGAAAGTCTTTTTTTTTCCCACTTGAGTGAGTTGAGATAATTAGCTAAGTGTCCATCAGATGATACTGTACAGCTCATCCTTTATACAGAAAAAGCCCACATTCCTGAGATTTAGGTTTCTTTTGGATTTGGTGAGTAAGGTATTCATATTTCGCTTTAATTCAGGTTTTCCAGGTGAATTTTAGTTTGGAAATGTACAGAGCTACTTGCTATCTTAGAAGGGAACAAGTGTTTCGGTTTGCCCAGGACAATTTCAAATGCATGCCTGTCACTTTTAGGCTGGCCATCATCCCAGAAGGACAGGCCTCTGTTTGGATGGCAAATTACACAATCATCTTATTCACTAAATATAAGAGTCTAAAAAAATCTATACTCCAGACCTTTTGTATGATCTTCTAATTCTGTTTTATATTTGTTTTTTCCAATGTCAGTAGTTCCCAAATACATGTATTTTTTTTCAAATATTTATCCAAATATTATGACTTTGCTACATGCCAGAACCAGGAAAGAACTGTTTAGAATGAGAAAATCATTGCCTCTCATTCTTAAAGGGCCCAATGTCACAAATCTAAACTCCTTCAATACACACAAAATGTTTAGTTTTGGGGAAAAACGTGAGATAATCCTCTACCAAAAGCACAATGAGACACGTCAGGCACAGTTCTTCAATAAGCCCATGCAGTAAAACTCATCTCTAATATTTCTCCCCAAATATACTAATTTGAGCCCCTGACAAAAAAAGTTCAAAGTAATACAGAAATTTTCAGGTTAGAAAAAAGTCTTTAGATTACCCATTACAGTTCTCTTATTTTACGGAAGAAGAAAGTGTGGCTCAGATGTTAATCTGGCCAAATTATGTCACCAGGAAAGAGATTACTTGGGATCAGAAAGCAGCTGTTACTCACAGGGCCACGGAGACCGGCATCACACAAACATGGTTTAATGTGCGATAAAACTTCTCTGAGATAACCTGAGAGCACCATTACCCCACTGCCTCCAGGTCTCCGAACCCTAATTACTTCGTGTTCTCGGTATCAGGAGTTTTATTTCTTTGACCCTGTTTCCAGACTCTCTTTGACTCAAACTAAAACAAAGCAGGCTTTGATTTCCTGATGTGCCAGGCAATCCGAGTATGCCCTGAAATGTCGAGGCATTCCCCCACCTACGAGAAGGTCCAACCCAGTGGCTGTGTTCTAACCCTCTAGTCAACATTCTGTAATTAGGAAAGAAACTCTCAGGAAAGTTATTCTGAATGTAACTTTTATTTCTTGTAACATTTTTCTAAATTTATGATCAGCTCATCCCTACCCACTTACAGACCCAATGACCAGTGATCAGGAGCCCCGAATTGGGGAGTCAGCTCATCCCTACCCACTTAAAGACCCAGTGACCGGGAGCCCCAAATCATAGAGTCAGCTAATTCCTACGCACTTATAGACCCAGTGACCAGGAGCCCCCGGATTGGGAATCAGCTCATCCCTACGCACTTACAGACCCAGTGACCAGGAGCCCCCGGATTGGGAGTCAGCTCATCCCTACGCACTTACAGACCCAGTGACTGGGAGCCCCGAACTGGGGAGTCAGCTCATCCCTACACATTTACAGACCCAGTGACCGGGAGCCCCGATCGGGTGTCAGCTCATCAGTGGCTGGCTCTGCCCTGAGAAGGAATGAGCTGTGGATTCCCCACGAGGCAGTCTGGGTCAATGTGCGCATGCTGCCTGCACCAGGGCATGGGCTCCCACCCATGTGCTGGACAGCAGTCTCTCCAGGGCAAAGCTCTCCAAATGAGGGTGTTCTTAAGGAAATTACACAGTGCTTAAATTTCAGATCATACAGTCGTGTCTCCAAAGTAAAACACCTCTCAGCTTAAACAATCACAACTACACTATCGTTTAACCACATTTCCTCAGAAAACCCAGGTGCCGAGAGCTCAGTTATAACCTGGACAGAGGACCAGAGCAATTCCTCCTGCACCGAGGACAAGGACCCTGACTTCTACCAAAATTCCCAAATCAAGTTCCAAGACCAGGAGAAACTACTTTTAGAGACTTGTCGTATGATCGACAAGAAAAACGCAGGACCTACCTGGTCACAAGGGGAAGAGCGCTTATTCTCCGTCCTCACCTGTAGAGAGAGGGAAGCAAGAGAGTCAGTAGGACAAGAAGCGTAACACGCAGAGTTGGAGTGCGGCTTTTAATCCACACAGCTGGTTCCCTTCTCTCGGCTCTGCCTGCCAGCTAGAATGTGTAAAATCACCCAGACCTGAGGGGCTCCCTGGTCACACGCAGTCTTGAAATACCAAACTCCCACCACAGGCTAGTTCTTTCTTTTCCTTTAATCCATCCAAATACCTTTGGAATTCAAACTATCACATCTGAAAACTAAGGTCTGAGAGAGGTTCTGCTCTATAGGAATCGAGCACATTGCTGCTTTCCCAAATATTTTAATGCGCTCAGTCAACCTCTGTTTCGCAGCTTCCAGGAACAAGGCAGTGCATGGGGAAGAAGAGAGGTGGCGGGGTGGCGAATGGGTGGTGGGGTGGGGACGGGCAGCGGGGTGTGGGGGGGGGACAGGTGGTGGGCTGGGGAACCGGGTGGCAGGAGCTGCTCCAGGGTGGGGACAGGCAGTGGGGTGGGGACGGGTGGGCAGGGCGGGGGATGGGCAGCAGGGTGGGAAGGGGTGCAGGGCTGCTGCAGGGTGGGGATGGGCAGTGGGGTGGGCGGACAGGTGGCAGGGTGGCGAATGGGCCGTGGAGTAAGGGCTGGGCAGTGGGGTGGGGGACTGGGTGGCAGGTGCTGCTGCAGGGTGGGGACGGGCAGCAGGGTGCAGGGACCAGGCGGTGGGGCAGGGGATGGGCAGGAGGGTGGGAAGGGGTGCAGGGCTGCTGCAGGGTGGGCCTGTGCTCGGCTGGGCAGTGGGGTCCAAAGGCTGGTCCCAGGACTTCCTGCTACCTGCTTCCCCAGAACAGAAGCCTCAGGACACAAACACAGTCCGTGGGCAGGTCACCTGGGAAGGAACTGATCAAAGGCCATTTTGGCCACGAGCGAGTCCTTCTGGGGGCCTACAGCTCATTGGCAGCATACAGTGGTTCCTTTGGGAAGTTACTCTTAATTTGACTTCAACTCCCAGCCAGCTACCTTTATTTTGTATTGACTTTGAACATCAAACAGATCCCTCAAGGAGACAGGGCACTTTCTCCTTCCTGGATACTTGCACTGAAAATTTGGGAAGACATCTTGCTGGGTGGATATGTGTCTTGTTTTCATAAAGTTACAGGGCATTCTGTCTTCAACCTCACTGGGGTCCCCCCGTTCTGTCGATGCATTTGGGTAAAGTGTACGTGGTATTACACGTACATGAAAGGGTCTGTGCTTGTGCGGGGACAGGAAGAGAGAGAGGAAGGGACGGGGTGAGCATCCACATGTCTGATCGGGCACAGACTCACTCAGGAGACATCTGCAGGACTTAATTTTGAACATGTTTTAATCAGAGATGTGGTATTTTGAAAAAAGTACGTATTTCCTTGTTTAACCTTGTAACTAATTATTTTAGGGTTAATTATAAATAACAAAAAATATCAAATCATTTCTGTGGATTAAGTGCAAAAGCAGAAAGTCCTGGGAAGTCTGCTCACCCTCTGTCTTGTCAGGTCACTGATGTTCGCGGACACTGCTCTCAGCCAGTCGGCGCTCTCCTGGGCCGTGTGAAACCGCAGGATCCCCGTGCTGATCCCGTCCAGAGCCAGCACCTCGAACGCGCTGGACCTGCGGAAGAGGGGAGCCGCCCTGTGCACCAGCCCGAGCGGTTCGTGCACGCCCACAGAGCCTCCAGCGCTGCCCAGAGCCACACGGGGAGACGTGGCAGAGGCCGTGGTCACACACCCAACCTGCTCCACTACGTACGTCCCCCAAAAGTAAGTTCAGAACCTTGAAATCCATCACGAATAGCTGTTTCTAATTCAGTAAAAAAATATGACAGTCAATTTGTGTAGGAAATGACTCTTGCTCTTTCAGGAATTTTGGAGTTCTTGTTTTATAGGGTCCTCAGTAATAATTCTTTCCGAGACCACTTATTGTGGTATTAAAGCTCTTGACACAATGAGGATGGGCACTCAGGCATCATCGTTACTCAACATCAACGCTATTTTATGACACACACATATTTCCGATTTACATTGAGCTTTCTAAGAAGTTGGTTCTTTCTTTTTTTCATAAAAATCAACGTGCCATAGACCTTCCCGTGGCAAATTATTTGTAACAGCAGGATGATCGTCTCTAATTCAGTAGTTCTTCCTTATCATGAAAGCTTTTCAAAGCTACTTCACATATAACTCTTGTGATCAACTGACTTGTGTCCCCGGATTCACGTCCCCAGAGTGGATGTCTCGGGAGATGGGGGGCCTCTGAGAAGGAGGTGAGGTCCAGGTCGAGCCCTGATCCCACAAGACCCGTGTCTTTATGGGAAGAGACGCCAGAGCTCTGTCCCCACCTGGGGAGGACACGATGACACGGCTGTCTGTCAGCCGGAAGAGGCTCTGACCAGCACCGGACCCATGCGGGGACCGACGGGGACATCCAGGCTGCGAAGCGTGAGAAACTAAGTGTCTGCTGCTTACGCCCCCGAAGGTGGCACTTGGCTGTGCGGCCCCGGCTGACTGATACCACTATTATAAAACAGAATGTCATTTATGCTCCTGTTCCTTTTTCCTTAAGAAAACAGTGTGTATTAATCCATGTAGCCTATATCTTCATGTCCTTAAGCAAATAATGAAAAGTTTAAAAAATGAATGACAAAACAGGCATATTACTTTAAGAAACAAGGTCCACACTATGTTACGTATTAATAACCTTTCAGCTGTGAATTTATTCATGGTTTTGTTAAGGACGGGAGGAGAGGACAGTGGGGACAGTGGGGTGTTACAGAGCCTCCCGCAGGCTCTCGAGCAGAATCCTCCTTCCCTGGTGCACGCAGACACCCTCGACCACTTGTCGGCCCCCAACCCTCGACCTCGCATCCGCCCCTGACCCTCAACCTCGTGTCCACCCCTGCGGCCCCCTGGACCTCACGTCTGCCCCGGGGTCCCCCAGACCTCACGTCCACCCCCGACCCTGACCTCACATCCGCCCCATCCCCCCGACCTCGTGTCCACTCTGCCGCCAGCCTCACCTCACATCCGCCCCCTGCCCCCCCACACCTCACATCTGCGCCCCCCGACCTCCGACCTCACCCCCCCCGCCCCATCATCACTGCCTGCCTCTGAGCACAAGGCTCACTGACAGACAGCGTCACCGTCCCTACCTCCTGCTCAGAGATTTGTCTGGGGGGAGACAAGGCACAAAACCTCTGGTTCCTGATCTATTTGCAAAGACGCTGACCTCGTCTGCAGTACAGCGTGGAGACGTTCACAGTTACGGGCGCCTGCAAAAGCTGTGGATGCCGTAGTGAGAACGAATCCCAAACACTGACCCCGGAACTGTCCCTTCAAAGGAACCTGGATTTGACTGGATTATTCTGTGGAGCCATTTATGCCAAAAAGCTTGGTTGAGAACAACAGACCAATCACCTGAAAATTAGTGAAGTTTGACAGCTGGGTGGGGTCAGGGAAAGAGAGAAACGCCTGTCATCCCAGGGTGACCGAGAGCACGGCCCAGCGGCTTGTCCCTGAGCACGGCAGACCAGCATGGACAGACGCACACACAAGTAACAGTGACAAGCCCTGGGTGGGGGTGGGGACCCAGGGTGCTGGACATGGGACGGTGTGACCGGTGCATGTGGCTGGAGGTCACCTCGCACAGGAAGGTGTGCAAACAGCCATCACAGGGACGTTCCAGGGACTAAGGAATCCATGTCTGAAGAAGCCCAGGCAACATCGATCCCCCACGAAGGGACAGATGTGCGGGCAGAACCAGTGGGTCCACTGGAGGTAACGAGTGTTAAGAACCGCGATGGAAGATTTACTGGATAGGCTGGAGTGGGTTCATCCTGACGGAAGGATTAGTGAGCCAGGCAGGTTGGTGGGGTCTGTGCAGCCCACAGAACAGGCAGAAGAAAGATGGAAGAAGCCCCGTTGGGGGCTCTGAGAAGCAGGAGACATCGCTGGGGGCACCAGCAGGAGCAGAGACCGAGGGCAGACCAAACGTCCCTAGGAGCGGCGGACGGAGCCTTCCCAAGGGTTCTGAGAATCGCTGGTTTGCACACCGGGCCAGGTCTGGTGATCCAAACAGGATCCACACTCACATCCACAAACAGATGCCTCAGGTCAACACGCTGAGAATCAAAGACAGGAGACATGTCTCAAAGCGGCAAGAGAAAAACAACTTGTCACTTACAAGGGAGCTGCAAACCTCCAGCCGACCTCCCGCAGAGGCAGCGGCATCCGGAAGGCAGGAGGAGGATGGCACGTACCCAGCGCTCAGCGCATGAGCAGGTCCACCAAGCACCGAGCTGCCACACCACGGCCCCTGTCCAGCATGAAGATGAAACAAGGAAACAGAGTCTGGGGCTCCTGAAACCCTCTTCGGGGTAGGGATGGAGATCAGGAGCTGAGGCAGGTCCTGTCTGGAAAGTGAGCGCCCAGGAAAGCACGCACCAGGACGGTGACAACGTAATTACAAAGGACAGGATACACCCATTTCCTCTTACTGTAAATAACACAAAAATCCATCGTACAGCGCAGCATGTCTATGGCGTGTTGCTGGACCCATGTGATGGAGACACGGACATAATCCAGGCTCGTGAGCATGAGACACATCATGTACTTGCTAGTAACAAGCCAGAGGATGTGTGATGCGCTAAGGAATTGGTAACGAGGGGTGAATTAGCAATTAGCTAAATAACTTTCGTATGTGATGTGTATACACAGAGTGTTGGTTGCCCTAGGACTCACCGTGTGCACCTTCACTGATCACAGTCTGCTTCCACCATGTCCTGTTTAACCCCGGAAACACAGGGGAGAGCCACCCGGCTTTCTCCGCCCTTCCTCGCGGCCAGGACCCCGGGGAGCATCCTCAGTCTGACAAAGCCTTCCACAAAGCCCATGCACAGAGCTGGTTCGGCTACGGAAAGCCGTGCATTCTGAGTCCGTGTTTTAGGCACTGAGGCATGCTGGACCCCTAACCTCTGAGGTCTGTCCTCCTTGTCCTCGTGAGGGGCTTCAAAATGCCAACCGTGCCACAGCACACCAGCGCGGGAGAAGCAAGTAAGGAGCTGTCGGGAAGGCTACTGTAAACCCAGTCACTGTGCAAACATCGTCACTCAGAACACTTACCTGTGGAACAAACGACGCAGACTGAATGTTGCAGACAGAAACAGTGTGGACGTCAGTGCCGATGATACGTACCGGTAGTAATGTACAGAGAGGGAATTTACACTTGGGCTTACTGCTACAAAAGCACTATTAACTAGAGGCAATTATATGAATTTTCAGGCATGCGTAACAGATTTCCATGCATTTCTTCCAGACTGACTCTGAGGATTTACTTTCTCAGCATTTCATGGGCAGCGTGTTTGGGCTCGTCAACGTATCCCTCCCACGGCGCCCAGGAGGAAGCTGACCACGTGGCTCTGGAGTCAGAGCATCTGCTCGGCCTTTGCGGTATTTTGTCATCGTCAGAGCTAAATCACAGATCCCAGCGCGTGGGCTCAGCGTGCTCTGTGACCGCCCTGCGTCAGGTTTTAGGAAGCAGCAGGAAAAGCGTCCCCGAGGAGAAACCAAGCCACGGCCAGACGGCGCTACCAATGAGGAGGTCGAGAGCCAGCCACGCCAAGGCTCCTGGAAAGATACATCGCCATCTCCCCCCGCACCTGGGTGGGAACCCGGGGGGGGCGGCACACATGCACCCACGTCCTTTGTGTAACTCGAGGCCCCCACACTTTGGAGCTGGGAGCAGGGCGTGTGTTTATTTTGCTCATGACGGAGAGTTACTGCCAAATGAGAAGAAAATGTGTGTACGTCTCAGACTTAATAAAATCTTCAAATTTGCTTTCACATATTGTATTTCAAGACTGTGTCTGTAGCGTGGGCATAATTTTTTCATGGGAGCCAGAGAAATATTTTCTTCCTACTCTCCTCATCCAGCAGCAGCATTTCTAAGTATTCCGTGTTAAATACTGACATAGACACAAAAATTTGAGTCTGGGCACCATTTTCCCTACATCGGTTTGTTCATGGTAAGTCACCGTTCCTGGAAAACTCAGGGCACAAATAAAGTGCTCACTTGAGCAGACCAAAGCTGAGCAGGTCTGGAAGAGAAAGCGAACTTCTCCCTTGTGGTACCTAAAGGAGCAACTTGGCATCCTCTTGTGTCACCTTCTGCCACTTCCTGAGACCAGGCCTGTGTCCTCCCAGCCCCTGGTCCTGCAGCGGTGTGAGCGGCAGAGGGTCCCACATGGGCACAATGCACCTGACGGTTGGGCACCTGCAGGGGACCCCACGGAAGGAGGAACAGAGATAAAACAGCACCTCGAGGACCCAAGGGACACTTAGGATGTCGGCCTGCCTCCTGCCTGTGTCTCCTAGCAGACGCTCAGCTTCATGAGAACACAGGTCCCGGGCTTTGTTCACCACCACCAGCACCCCCAAGACTGCCTGCACGTGGTAGGGGTCGAGACTATGCGTTGCCTGAGAACATGCAGCGTGACGCGAGGTGCACCCAGCTGCAGAGCCCCCTGCTCCTCAATTCCAGCCAAGCTGCGGCTCCCACACGTGAAAACAGGCGTGCCGGCAGGCAGCGGGGCCACGCTGTGCGGATCCGTTAGGCCAGGCCGGTGAGGAGCCAGCCCTGCGTCTGGCAGACGGCAAGCACAGGAGGACTACAATTATCCTTGCTTCTGGGGAGAACCCACCAGCGGGGCACCGGCACTGCATTGGGTGGTGTGGGCCTCTTTCAACACATCTATTCCCGGGGATGTTCGCTGCTTTCTAGGGGGAGGAGGACACCCCAGAGCACGAGCAGTTCATGCTCGGCGTTCTGTAACTAGAAGAGCAGTGGCAATAACAAGACCCAGAGGTTATCATTTATTCAGGCCTGGCTTCCTGCCAGGCACTGTGCTACGTGATTTACACTTTAATTTTAATGTATTTTTCCTCTCAGCAATCTTACAAAACAGGTGTTACTGTTTCTGTTTCCCAGAGTGGCATCAAGAGGCCATGTCCCCTGCCCAGGTGGGCAGCTAACAAGGTTGGAGACTCATTCAACTCCACCCAGCTCCCCACAGATCCCGTGCTCTGGTCAGCGAACCACTCGACCTACAAAAACAAAATTATTATCCACATTTTACTCCAAAAACCATGAGCAGCTGCATCATGGGTTTCTGGGTCTGGACCACCCAAAGTCATCACAACGGTGACCAACTGTCACCAAAATAGCCTGGCACCCACCCCACGGCCACCCACGTGAGCACAGCCCACACAGAGTCCCTCTGAACGCGCAGCCCCAGCATGAGCCTGTCCTCTGTAAATGTCCCCTGAACCCTCCAGCCGCCAACACCAAAGATGCCGCCGCACTTCCCGTCTGTCTGTCTGTCCGCTGAATTCAATGTGCTAACTGCATAACCACACACCAGGTGCGCAAGCTGATCTCGCTTTGTGTCCTCCTTCCATTTCAAATAGTAAAACCTCACAATTAAAACAGAACACCTGGGTCACATAGCCTAGCATGAATCAAGCAGTGAAAGTCATCCAAGATATCACATGGAACGTGGATAGAAAGTTGCATTTTCTGATTGTAGACAGTGAAGCAATGAGCAGTGGGCACCTCACACCAGGGGCTAAGTGAGCTCTTGTGTCTTGTTTCTTCTACCCTAAAACAAGGTGGGAGGGGGCAGGACACAGTAGCAAGCCCAGGTATCGAGGTGCCACATGACAAATTTATGAGTCTGTTCAATTAAAAAATGGGCAGACCCAAATAGACATCTCTCCAAAGACATCCAGATGGCCAACAGACACATGAAAAGATGCTCAACATCTCTTATCATCAGGGAAATGCAAATTGAAACTATGATTATATATCACCTCACACCTGTCAGGATGGCTAAAATCAACAAGACAGGAAGTCACAGATGTTGGCGAGGATGCGGAGAAAGGGGAACCCTCCTACAATGTTGGTGGGAATGAAAACTGGTGCAGCCACTGTGGAAAAACAGTAGGGAGATTCTTCAAAAAGTTAAAAATAGAGCTACTCTGTGACCAGCAATTGCACTACTAGGTATTTATCCAAAGAAGACAAAAACACTAATTTGAAGGGATACATGCACACCGATTTCACTGCAGCATTGTTCACATCTGCTGAGACATAAAAAGTGTCCAAAGGTAGATGAATGGATAAAGAAGATGCATTACATACACACAATGGACTACTACTCAGCCATAAAAGTAGTGAGAGCTTGCCATTTGTGATAACATAGAAAACCCTGAGAACATTACGTCCACTGAAATCAGAGAAAGACAAACACTGTGTGATCTCACTTATTGGTGGAATCTAAAACACAAAACAGAAACCGACTCATAGATACAGAAAACAATCTGGTGGTGGCTGGAGGGAGGGGGTGAGGGATGGCAAAGCAGGTGAAGAGACTAGGAGGTGGAAACTTCCAGCTGTGAGTAAGCAGGTGACAGGGACGAAGGTACGCATACGGAGCTCAGTCAATGGCATGGTGGCAGATGGTAACTGGACTTGGGAGGACCATCCTGTAATGCATAAAAACATCAGATTGCTGCCATCTATGTCTGAAGGTAGAAGGATATTGTGCGTCAGCCACGCTTCAGTGGAAACAATCTTGTGGCTTTATGGCTAAAAAGGAAGCACTGAGGAAGCCTCCCAAACCGGCCCAGGTTCCTGAAATGTCAGCTTTGGCAGAAGACATGAGGCCGAAGGGTCCCGAGGGTGTTGGCAGATGTGGAGGTGCAAGCAGGCCCGGCAGGGAGTCCAGGACCTGTCTGTACCTGGGACGGCTCCACCAAGGATGACACGGAATAGGACTTGTGGGAAAAACAGGCAGCGTGAACATCGGTTGGACTATAGTCTTGTTCTCCCTGAAACCCTGGGCCCCATGTATTTATCCCCAATATGATCTCTGTCTCCCAGGAAGTCTAGACCAATGCATGTCAAAACGGTAGTACTGCGAAGCTCATGGCAAAACCATACGGCATTCACCTACTGTCCCCACACATTTGCATTTTCTGAGTTTCCCAGAATTAGTATTTTCAGCTGTGTGTACCTATGGGTATATGCATGGATACCTGTGTCAGAGACACCCAACAGCGGCCAATCCTCACCCCTGTCAGATGCTCCACGGCCTTCCTAGTGGCCCCCTGTTCTCCAAATACTTATGACCCTCTCTCCCTTGAACACTGATACGTTACAGTTTTTGGAGGCTGAAACCTTAAATTTCTAATTTAACTGTTGTTCCATGGAGTATACACACTTGGGGTGTAGACAAGTGTTCCCCAGTGAGTGCATGACACTGAGTGGCATCAAGAAATGATTCCTGAGGGGTGCCTGCGTGGCTAGGTCATTAAGCGTCTGCCTTCAGCTCAGGTCATGATCCCAGGGTCCTGGGATCGAGCCCCGCATGGGGCTCCCTGTTCGGCGGGGAGTCTGCTTCTCCCTCTCCCACTCCCCCTGCTTGTGTTCCCTCTCTCGCTGTGTCTCTTTCTGTCAAATAAACAAATAAAATTAAAAAAAAAAAAAAAAGAAATGATTCCTGAGCAAAACTCCATCATGGAGATTCACTGCCTCAAGTCCTCAGGGTGGGGCAGGGAGGGGCTCGGGCTCCAGGCAGAGGTGCGGGACCCATGCTGCGGCCCTAGTGATTCCTCCTCAGCCCTGGCTGGCAATGTAGGCAGGAAGCTGAGGACACACAGGGACGGCTCGTGTCAGGGAGAAGGGGAGGCTGAACCCGTTTCTTGAAGGTGGCTCAGCAAGCCTACAGTAAACACGCCGGTGACAGGGATGTGCCCCGTTCAGTGGCCGGCACGGATGCAACTTTGCTCACCCTGAACGTGGACATCCCACAGGTGTGCCTGGCATGCGTCGTGGGCTGCATCCCGAGGTGGAAAGAAAAACATTCCCAAGAGCAGCACGTTTCTCAGGACCACCGTACTCTCCACTCTGTCTGTCAGCACACTGTCTTTGCAATAATTTCTTAGTCCACATGGTGCTTAAGCTCTACCCCCAAAGAGCCTTTGTCAATGATTTCTGGCTAATAGTACATTATTGATTTTATGGAAGCACAAAAAAGAGTAAAGAGGAATCTCAAGAGAGTGTAAAACAGAAGAATATAGCACTTCGTACCCATCTCCTCTGCTTCAGTTCTAACACAGGCCAATGACGGGTAATGACTTCTTACGTCCTTTCCACAAAAGTGCTGGGTTCTCTTCATAACCCCATGTAAATCATTAAACAACTAACAAATTTTAGAGAAGAAAAAAGAAACCACAACAATGACATAACTCAAGATAAAAACAGCCACCTGATGCTTATTGATTGTGACTTTGTAATAATGTGCAAAATACTGCATGTATTGCTCTGGTTCTAGTCTTCGCTCCACTCCCTACAGAAGGTCCTGCTACAGTCACCGATAGAGCCGAGGATGTGGGCGCTCAGAGATCAATCAACGCGCCCAAGGTCACAAGAAACTGGAAAGGTGCATGCACACAAGTGCACACACACACAGGCATGCACACAGGAGCCCACACATGCACACAGGCGTGCACATGCACACACATGCACACAGGTGCACACATGCACACACACAGGAGCCCACACACGTACACAGGCATGCACATGCACACACACGCACACACACAGGCCCACGCATGCACGTAGGAGCCCATGCACACACACAGGTACACACACGCACACACACACAGGCATGCACACAGGAGCCCATGTATACACACAGGCATGCACATGCACACACACACAGGAGCCCATGCATGCACACAAGTGTGCACCCGCAAATACGCACACACGCAGGAGCCCACACATGCACACAGGCACGCACACACGCACACAGGAGCCCACACACGCACAGTTGCTCACAGGCGCACACACACGCACACAGGAGCCCACACACGCACAGTTGCTCACAGGCGCGCACACACGCACACAGGAGCCCACACACACACACACACATGAGCAGACGCACACAGGACACAGTCTCTGCTTCTCCAGCCTCAGTTCTCATGACAGTGGCCCGAGGTGTGGGTAGTGTCGGGTTAGGTTTGTTACCACCACGCAGCCATCTGGTTTGCACATATACGTGTTTGGTTGTCAGCGTCACCGACTCACCGGGCGGTCCCGGGCGCCAGGCACGTGAATGAGCACCGCGTGTGTTCCCCCTGGGATGCAGACGCCGCCTCGGGCCTGGTGCTGGTTGGAGCAGCTGCGAAGTTCCAGGCCAGGCAGGCTTCTGTCCAAGGGGTTCTTCCCTTCCCGAGCAGGGACGAGGAGAAGCCCTGCCAGCACCACCTGAGGACCCCACTGCAGCCTCTCCACAAACTGGCAGACGTGACGCTTCGGAAAGCAGGTCGGGACACCTCTGACCTTGGGTCTCGGGGAGAAGTTGTGCTTTGGAGAGGTCGGGTCTCTGGTGAGCGGGGCGAGCATCCAGCAGGCAGGAGGCAGCCCACAGGGTCTGCGGATGCACAGGGTCAGGCCTGCCCACCAGGCGGAGGTGGGAATGGAAACCCAGCTGAACCTAAGTCACTGGGTTTGGTCTCAAAAATAATTAGAAAGCTGGGCCAATTTGTCCTGCAGCCCCAGCCCCAGGGTCAGGGCCCACGGCAAGAGATGACTGTGGGAGGCCTGCCCACCAGAGCTGCTCAGAAGCCTGTGGACCCTCCGCCCACACCCCTGCAGCCAGGCCCCACGCAAGCTGCTCTGGGCGCTGGGTGGGAATTGGGTCATTCGGGGCACGGCTCCATTCCTGCCGGTGAAGGTCCTGTCCCTCCAGTTCCCATGTTTCCCTGTAAGGATGGGACGCTGAGGACAGAGGCATGAGGACAGCCTGCAGCTAGAGGGGCAGGCCGGGGGCTCTGGCTGACGGACCAGCACCGTGGGAGGAGGGCCAGGATGAGGCACCAGCTGCCAGAAGGGCCGGAAAAGCAGGCATGCAGGTCTCCAAAGACCCCTTCCTTCTGACTTTAAAACCCGTCCTGTTTGTTTTCATCTCAAACTCTAGGAGAGGGGAGCCTGCGGGATGTGTCCTGCGTGGAGAACAAGGCCTGATGTCGGGGACGTGAGGCTGCACGGTGTTGCCTGCACACAGGGTGCTAAACCCTGGGGGCACCACCACTGGGCCTCAGAGGCAGCGAGGACAGACACCATTTTGAGGAACCGCCATCTGATATGCGGACACAGAGACAGGAGTGCTTCTGAGTCGGCAGGCACAGCGGAGGGGAGAGGCGCCCCCAGGATCAGTGTGACGGCGTCCCCAAAAGGAGCCGCAGGAAGGTGCGAGTGCCGGCCACTGGCACTGTTTACATCAGTTACTGCTCAGAGTGGTTCTGAATTTCCGGGATGCCCAGTGCAGGCGGCTGTCCAGCCTCATGGTCCGTGCTTTGGAAAAGTGTATAGAGAAAGCACGCAGACTCATTTTAAGAGATGAAGCCAGTAATTATAGACCAAGAACACATGATGAAGATTTACAGAGTTCCCCTCTCTGTGCAGGGTCCTCGTTTCTGTGTTGAGTAAGCATGGGCTCCGAGGCAGGCTCTTGTCCCCCCAGGCTGGTCAGTGACCTCTGGAATTACCCGGCTGAAGCCCTGGCCTGCTGCAGTGTCAAGATCCCTGCTCTCTGGTGGCTGGGCTTACGTGGCTGACCCAGAAGCATGGCTATGCACGAGTGGCCTCCCAGACCTCCGTGTACCTGGACACGCTCCACGTCTGTAGGAACGCTTCTAGAATGGCATCATTCTCTTTCAACAAACATGAGCACCCAACCTTCTCTCCCCAAAATGAAATTTCCAGAAAGTTCAGAGCCAGAGTGTTGAGAAAGACAGCAGCAGCCTGACGTGTGGGGGCTGCCAGTCTGTGGGGGCCGGGGCTCCCTGCGGGCCGCATGGGGGCAGGCAGGGCAAGGGCTCTTCATGATCACACCTGAGCAGAGACAACAAAGACCGCACACTTACACACCTCACTGCTGACGATGCTTCTCCCGCCACACGTCTGGCCCATCCTTCCCACTGTCCACCACCATCCTCCTGGACAAACATGAAGCCTAACGACGACCACAGGAGCCCACCCTCCGAGCACCCATGCAGACCAGACCCTGAGTTCCTGACCGTCCCTCTCGCCACCAACTCCACCCACATCCTGTACAAGCCGCTCCCTTACTGAGATGCCTGCCCACCCTGGACACGGTCTCCCCAACTCTGCCCAACCACAGCTCAGGCACCACGAGGCTGCGCCTTTAGGGTTCTCAACCACAGAAAATTACCACAGACAAGTCCTTTTCTGGTATGAATATTTAAACATGACCATCCTTTGCAAAATAAGTCAGAGTCTTTAGCGGGGTAATTTTGACAGGTAGTACCACTTTTCAGAATGTTGGTATCTACAATGTGTCAGCTCCAGCAGGACCATGGTGAAGCCCATCTGGCCCCTGATGGGCTCTTTCTTCTAAAATAAGGTAATCTCCTACAAAGAACAATGGAATCTTGCTGTACGAGGTTAAGACATCACTTCACTGTTTTCTTTTTTTTTTTTTGGTTAAGATTTTATTTGAGAGAGAGAGCGTGTGAGAGAATGCAGGGGGAGGGACAAAGGGAGAGAGAATCTCCAGCAGATTCCCTGCTGAGTGTGGAGCCCCACACGGGGCTCAATCCCATGACCCTGAGATCATGACCTGAGCTGAAATCAAGAGTTGAACGCTTAACCTACTGAGCCACCCAGGCGTCCCTTCACTGTTATTTTCAAAAACTCGACAGAAGTGGGACAGAAAACCTAAAGTTATAGTTTTGTTCCTTTCCTCCCTCCTCCTGCTCCTCCTCCCTTGTTTCCGTGTTTCAGAAAGATAAACAAGATCAACAACTCTTTACTCTTTTAGAGGCCAACATCAAACGAGGGGTACGGAAAAGGCCTGAGTGGGACCCCAGGAAGTTGCGTCCTGGAAGAGCCCCCCTGCAGACTGAACCACAGCGGGACCCCAGGAAGCTACGCCCTGGGAGAGCCCCCCTGCACACTGAGCCAGAGTGGGACCCCAGGAAGCCGCACCCTGGGAGAGCCCCCCTGCAGACTGAGCCAGAGTGGGACCCCAGGAAGCCGCACCCTGGGAGAGCCCCCCCTGCAGACTGAACCACAGCAGGACCCCAGGAAGCCATGTCCTGGGAGAGGCCCCCACTGCACACTGAGCCAGAGTGGGACCCCAGGAAGCCACGTCCTGGGAGACCCCCCCCTGCAGACTGAGCCAGAGTGGGACCCCAGGAAGCCACGCCCTGGGAGACGCCCCCTGCACACTGAGCCAGAGTGGGACCCCAGGAAGCCACGCCCTAGGAGAGTCCCCCCGCCGACTGAGCCAGAGTGGGACCCCAGGAAGCCGCGCCCTGGGAGAGCCCCCCTGCACACTGAGCCAGCGTGGGACCCCAGGAAGCC
>NW_022589745.1:648956-730825 GCF_004348235.1 Phoca vitulina | reverse complement strand
GGACTCCAGGAAGCCGTGCCCTGGGAGAGCCCCCTGCAGACTGAGCCAGAGTGGGACCCCAGGAAGCCAAGCCTTGGGAGAGCCCCCTCCTGCAGACTGAGCCAGAGTGGGACCCCAGGAAGCCATGCCCTGGGAGAGCCCCCCACTGCAGACTAAGCCAGAGTTGGACCCCAGGAAGCCGCATCCTGGGAGAGCCCAGCCATGCAGACTGAGCGCGGGACACAGACTTGGACTGTCTGATGCTCTTCTTCGGTGATAATCACTCAAATTGTGAATTTCTTCCTTCAGGTTAGGCATTCGTATTCCAAAAAATTAGGAACTGCTGTAACCCTACATTAGGTATACTTCAAAGCTTCTTTAAACCTACAACTTTATTTTATGTTACCTGCACAAAATCTCAGGAAGCAGTGAAGTGTTAACATCTTCTCCTGCCGAACCTGTTCAAACAGACAAGGACGAGATCAGAAACAGCCTCGCTGGGTGAAGCTGCGGGGCCCTGGAAAGGCACAGGCAAAGGGCACTATCTTGATTCCAGACCCAGGGCTCTTTCCCATGCACAGTGTTCCTCCCTGGCGGTCAGACGGCTTCTCCTCGTCCTGGAGAGCCCGTGCTCTACGGTGCCTTATCCACAGTGATCTCAGGAAGCTTCCTCACATTGGGATGATTTTGGACATTTTGCAAGCATGCGGCTTCTCTTGTCCTCTGCATTTTCTCTCTACACCCCCCCACCACACACACACCTCAAGTCCGGGTGCTGGGAACCTAAACCAGCATCCTTCCCAAGGTACTGGGGGAAAGCACAACCAAGCCAATGGCATGTTTAGAGGATACACACCTAAGATGTATCCGGACATGTGTATGCTGCCAGGGTGACAGGCTGGTGGGGCAGCCGCTGCAGGCAGATTCTAGAACAGCACCCAAGGGTCACACAGCTTCCTCAGACACAGATCGAGGTGCCGCTGGAAGGGGTCTGAAATCAGTGGGCCCAACCGATCCCCTTCACACTGGGGTCTGGAGGTCAGCAACCAGAAGTCAGGGTTCCACGCACTGAAAACTTGGTGCTGCCTGGTAGGTGCGGGGACACATGGCATGGAACGTGGGTGGGCTTCAGCAGTGACAGCAGCCCTGGCCCCGGGGTCCTACAAACTCAACAACTGAATTCTGCCAACCATCCGAACAAGGCTTAAAGAGGCTCCCAACCACAGAAGAGAGCAGCCGGCCTCTAGCTGGATTTCAGCCCAGTGAGGCCGGACAGAGCATGCGCGGCCAGCCCCTCTGCCAGGCGCCGGCATGTGGGAGCCCTGACAGAACAGGACCGTGCTGGTGGGTGCACTCACCGGTCACAGGAGAGCAGAAGTGACTCAAAGTCCTCTTCATAACCATCGGCCCACCAGCGGCCATGCTCTTCTCCACGTGATGTTGGGGAAACATGTCAACAACTAACCCAGCGGCCAAACCACATGATTCTCTGTGAGACTCTGAACCATGCTTTACTGTGCAGCCCACGATTCAGTCTTCACCAATGGGGACGATAACCCATGATTCAGTCTTCACCGATGGGGACAATAACCCATGATTCAGTCTTCACAAATGGGGACGATAACCCACGATTCAGTCTTCACCAATGGGGACGATGCCAACGATTCAGTCTTCACTAGTGGGGACAAAAACCCACGATTCAGTCTTCACTAATGGGGACAATAATCCACAATTCAGTCTTCACCAATGGGGATGATGCCAACGATTCAGTCCTCACCAATGGGGACAATAACCCATGATTCAGTCTTCACAAATGGGGACAATAACCCACAATTTGGTCTTCACCAATGGGGACGATAACCAATGATTCAGTCTTCACCAATGGGGACGATGCAAACGATTCAGTCTTCACTAATGGGTACAATAACCCACAATTCAGTCTTCACTAATGGGGACAATAACCCATGACTCAGTATTCACTAATGGGGATGATAACCCTCAATTCAGTCCTCACCAATGGGGACAATAACCCACAATTCAGTCTTCACCAATGGGGACAATAACCCACGATTCGGTCTTCACCAATGGGGATGATAACCAATGATTCAGTCTTCACCAATGGGGACGATAACCAACAATTCAGTCTTCACTAATGGGGACAATAACCCACAATTCAGTCTTCACTAATGGGGATAATAACCCACGATTCAGTCTTCACCAATGGGGATGATGCCAACGATTCAGTCCTTACCAATGGGTACAATTACCCATGATTCAGTCTTCACAAATGGGGACGATAACCCACAATTCAGTCTTCACCAATGGGGACGATAACCAATGATTCAGTCTTCACCAATGGGGACGATAACCCACGATTCAGTCTTCACCAGTGGGGACAATAACCCACGATTCAGTCTTCACTAATGGGGATGATAACCCATGATTCAGTCTTCACCAATGGGGACAATAATCTACCTATGAGCACGGCTCCCGCTTGGCCTCTGACCCACGCTGCCGCCACTGTCCCGACCGTGAGCAGAGCAGAGCTTCCGGCGGAGCCGTCCTGCAGGCTATGGGGGCCACAGGGAATGAAAGCAGTCTCCCTGTGACAGCTGGTGTTTTATCCTCAAATACTTCAAATGACTTAGGTTTATATTGGCATCTACTCATTAAAGAATCTTCCAAAAAAATTTCAGGAAATTCAGGAACCTCAACCATTACTGAGCCAATTACTTTGGGGAAATCCTGGAGGAAGAGATCCCGGGGGGTTCCCCACCAAAGATGGCAGCAGGGCCCCCGGCCACGGACTTCCTACCTCCTCACCCCGTGTTTCTGATCCGCTCTGAGACACGTCCTGAACACCCTTCCCAGGCTACCTTTGTTCAAGATTTAAAAAACTGCTCAACTTGAAATTATTTTTTATAGGAAGAATACAGTTTGATTTAGAATTGGTGTTTTCTGAACGTGTTCCTTATACTCCCCACTTTCTCCTTTGAGAGAAAATACAGCGGAGCTGTTGGATTCTGTCTGTTTGGGTCAAAATGGGACCAGAGGGTCTTCCAGGGAAGACGGGCCTCGTGGCTCCTCTCAGCCCCCAAATACAGGTGTTAATGTCAGCAGTGTCAGGACAAACAGGTTTTATCAAATGCAGTTTGAGTCCCGATTCAATATTTTGCTATTTTGCACCTTCTTGCCCATATTAACACCTTGCTTAAAATCATGAAGATGTCAGCAGAGCTAAAAGACCCAGAGCCTTCATAAAACACATGCTCTTGTCTCATGAGGCGTCCCAGGGCTTCTAGTGTGCTGGCGGGCTCAGCAGCATTCCCACCGAACAGGGCGGAGCGGCAGGCCCTGGCCGCATGCCATCCCGTAGGCACATCATGCTCATCCCCATGGGCGCCGGCCCGTGGCCTGATGGGCGGGCTCTTTGTTGCCAAGAAGGAGACCCGTCTCAGCACCTCAGGCAGCATCTGGCTGGTAAGACACGGGCAGGTATCGTCCCTGGCGACGTCACCCTGTGCTCTGTGAAGGGGCATTTTGTTGCACACCCTGCGGACGTCACTGGGGGCACCGCCTGTGAGAAACAAGCGCGCTGACCCTCCGACCAGAAGCTGGTCTGCGTCTTCCCTTCCTCGAGAGAGACAGCAGAGTGGCCGGCCAGCATGTGCTTGGTGACATTCAGCGGCCCTAATTTTCCAAGAGCCATTTATTCAAACACAGGGGTAGGCAGAGATCAAAGAGCATAAGCCCCAGTCCCTACTCACCTCCTAAATAAACCAGCTCCAACCAAGAAACAGGTTGTCAGAAAACCACACACAGGCACATTTTACCAGGGATCTGTGGCCATAAGAACACTGGCTGCTTCTGTTACTATTAACTCTACACGTGGGGCCTACCTGTCGATCTCTCTCTACCCACCTACCTACTTCTGTGTCTCTCCTTCTACCTACCTACCTACCTACTTACCTATCAACCTATTGATCACCTATCTGTCATCTATCTACCCACATTTCCATCTGTCTCTTCCCACCTTTTGACTTTTCACGGCTACTGACCTTTTCCAAAGATAGCCACACATGTAAAACTCAAACTTAGAGGTGCCGTTCATGCTATTGTGTCATAAGCACCCCGTCACGGGTGTGCACGTTCACTGTAAGAGGCTGTGCAGCTAAGGTCAGTTAATACTGAAAATCCAATTATAACCATTCATCAAAAGCATTATTAGACAGACTTTCCTTTCACTGAAGGAAGAGACCCCAGGCCTCTCCCCTCCCCCACCCCACACATGAGCACACACAGGCACACATCTAGAGCGGGTGCACACACAGGCACACACACGCGGGGGCACATTCTGGCAGGCGCACACCCATGCGGGCATGCACGCACATCTAATCAAACACAATGCTCGATTTCAAAACAGTAAACTCTTCCCTTGCTCACAGATGCATGGCTCACACAGTTCCCTGCACGCCTGTCTTACAACTGGAAATAACTGCACCATCTACTTACTCGCTGGCCTTTGCACGGTACCCTGGCAGCCACAGATGACATGCTTTGGATCTCTGAAGCTGATTAATTAACCACGCTCAAAAACTAGCAAGCGTCATGTAACATGGATGCTGGTCTAGCCTCTCATTTTATTAACGACAACAATGAGGCCCACAGAGTTTAAATGACTTTTCTGAAACCGCTTGCACCTCGGACAAGAATGCAGTCTTGTTTCCAATCTAATTCTGTGAATGTTTATAAGTGAATACACAATTTCTTATAATCACTATGTTTCAAAAGGACTAATGAGAGTCACGTCGCCACTGGACAGAATGCTTGCTAATAATTAACCCACTGCTGCTCCCATCACTGTTTTCTTCTGATGCCCGACTTACATCGTATTCATCAATCTACCCAAAGACAACCGCACTCAGATACTCCGGAGCACCCCGTGACTAAGAACTGGTTCGTGAATGGGGTTCATGAGCTTTCGCCCTTTCAGACAGTGGTCACACACCTTAATTTCTCCGCTCCAGCCTTGTACCTTGAGATTCGAGCCATAGACAGCGGAACTGACAGGGTGTCTAGCCAGCGCTTCTCATACTTTGGTTCGTTAGCTACGGGCGAGGAAGGTGATGATGGAGCCTGTACAAAATAAAGGAGAGCCAACAGTCACAGAGTCAGTGAGAAGGCACTGAGTACAGGGCAGGACCAACACCGTGCCCCGTCCAATTCACATCAGATACATTTCAACTGTTAAGAAAGCATGTAATAATTTCCTCAAAGACCTAGAAAGAAATAAGTGCACTTCTATGTGAATTTAAACTATTTCTTTTTTTAAACAAAATATGGCACAAAAGAGAGGAAGGTCAAAGGGGAAGCGATGGGGAGAGAGGTGCTGAGTCCAGGAAGCCGGAGGGGCTACCCCAACTTCCAATGTCAAAGCAGAGCGACTCTGGGTCCAAGAGACAGTATCTACTAGTACTGGTCACATTCACAATGTCCAGGTCACAAGGCCACACTGTCTGGTGGGTGCGGGCACAGTGTGAGGCTGGTGGGCACGGAGAGCGGGCCACTCCTGTGCAGAGCCTGCAGACGACAGGAAGGGGCGTGGAAAGTGCAGAACCCACGCACACAGGTTTGTGACCCGACCTCACGTGGTGGGTGTCCACCAGCAGCAGACTCAGCAGAGAGCTCTAGGCAAGAGGACCCCCGAAGTTCCTGTCTGAGTTCTGGGGGTGGGGGGAGGGCGACAGCCGCCTGATCCATTTCACTGTGGAGCCCACAGTGAGGACGAAGAAAGCAGCCCTGGGCAGGGGTGAGGGCATCGGCCAGGTGACAGCAGCGCCTGACTCAGCACCACTGGCTCCAAATGTCCAGTTTCACGTAAGAAGCAGACATCAGGTCTCCACGAGGCTCCCTTTATAGAATCAGTGGGCTTTTCTGGGGTGTCCCAACGCCCTCTCCTAGACCAGGGCAGGGGCCCCAGCAGAGAAGGGGCACGCCAGGGAGTCCCCCATGGCACCTGTGCCTTGCTCTCCACTCCGGATGTCCAGCTCCTCGCCCTCTTGCTGAGAGAGAGTCAAGGTCCCCGCCCTGCAGGGAAGCCTGCACCTGCCCTCCTACGAGAACAACATGCAGAGTGAGTCCAGGTGGACCTTCTGGAGCCTCATCTCCTCAGGAAGCTCAAGTGCCCAGTGTAAGCTTCACACTTGGGAGCGAATGCCCACCTGAGGGAAGTGCCTCCTGCAGAGAGCAGAAGTTCTCAATTCTAATTTCTGCCCCCAATTTAGTATCAGCTTAGTAGCTTGCAGAAGCAACGAGGCATGTTTCCACCCGCCGAACTGAGCGCCGTGGGCTGTACCTGTCAGCGCTCCGCGACCTACACAGGTAAGGCCGGGGTTACAGGCCAACTGCCCCCGGCCGCGGGCGACGCCGACTTCAGAGCAGGGAGACACGAAACATGCCCTCCTCCTTTGATTCCCTGAAGAAGAAAAGGCCGCTCTGAAACCCTGATGTGTGACTGACCAAGTCCCAGGACCCTCCCCGTGAGCGGCCTCAGTGACCGTGAGACAGACTCTGAGCTGAGGTGGCACCGCGGAGGTGTGTGGCCAAGGCGTGGGGCCGGGGGAGGTGACACCGCGTCAGGGCTGGGGCCGCGGGGCAGGGCACATCCCCGCTGTACGGAGTCCCCGCGGTGACGCCCTCACAGACCTCCCTTCTGTTTCCCCAAAATGCCACGAAGGAGACGTTTAAGAAACTCAAGGAAAACTAAGTACTTATAATACAAGATTTATAAAATTGGGGGAAATGAATAAAAGTAGATGAAAGAAGATACCTTCAAATATCTCACTCGCCACACACAGGCACAGTGCATGTGTTTCTGTTCTCTGCACGCACGTACACACGAGTGTGACAAACAGCGCCTCAGGCTACATTCTCTGAGTACGGCAGAGATAGGACTGCACCCCAAATGCTCGGGAAATACAAAATTCAAAAAGAGAAAAAAATCGGTCCAAACTTCATCATTCATTTTGTATATTCCCTGATGATCTTTTCCCTATTCTCTCTTTAAAACCTAGTTGGGGTCCTACTGCCGATAATCATCAAGGGTAGATCAGAAAAGAATGTCTACTGGTCACAGCTGATACAAAGGGACTTGAAGGCAGACATCCGCGCCCAGATGCAGAGCACTTTCTGGTAATAGAAACTCTGCTTCTGGAAAGTGACTAAGATTTGTTCTATTTATTCTTTGTGTGGGGAGAACTCTCTCTTGCTCAGTAACTCCCTTGGAATGATGTCTATATCTGAATGTCACTTAGCAATTATTAGCATTTGCTGGAAGAGAACACAGTGTCCCCACGCTTTACAGGATTACCTAACACGACTGAGGCTCCACCCGAAAAGCAGAGTAAAGCCTGGCCCGAGAAGCTGGTGGCCCCGTGGGAACGAGTGGCAGCTGCGAGGGAATAAAGGACGATTCTGCAGGAATGAGCATCAGCGGAGGCTGCGGCCTGACAGCGGCATCCATAATTCCCCCAAGTGCAGAGGCCGGAGCTGAGAATGAGGGAAGGCGGGCCTCCCGTGCACTCCTGAGCCAAAAACACCAATGCCACGTCCTCACCTCTGCTGGACGCCTGAATATGTCAAGTCATTTTTTAAGAAAAAATATTATTTTAATACTTTATGTTTAAATAAGAGATTTGAAAGCAACTTTTTAGGTATTGCTGTCGTATTTCTACTTTGGATGATTGTGGATTTTGCAATTCATCCTTTAATTTTTAACTGAAATACATTGAGGCATAAATTTCCTACATGTACTGATAGACGCACAGTTTGATGAGTTTTGACATTTAGATATACCCCAAGCCTCCAGAACCTAATTCCCTATGCCCATTTGAAGACAATTCTGCCCTCCAGCTGAGGCAGTCGCCGATCTGATTTCTGTCAGATCAGGTACTGTAGGTTCGGACTCTTTCAGAACTTCTATAAATAGAACCACACGGGAAATATTTGCATTCAGCTCCATCCAGCAGGAAGTCTGTGAGATGTATCTGCAGATCATCCATCTTCCATCAGGGAGCAGTATTCTGTTTGCATTCACCTGCTGAAGGATCTGGGTTGCCTCCAGTTTGAGGATATTATAAACACATTCCTTGTGCTGTCAGTTAAGTTTGGGGTTTGACTACTGGGCCAGGCTTGCATTGCTGGGATACCTGACCTGCTCAGGACGATTTATCCTTTTGACTTTTTCATGTTGTTGACCATTTTTGTACCTACATTGATGAGGGTTGTTGTCTGTGATGTTCATTACTTACCATATCATTGAAAGGTTCTGGCATCAGTATTATCCTGGCCTCGTAGAATTAGTGGGATGTGGGTCATCTTCCTCTATCCTCTGAAAGACTTTGTGAAGGTCACATATTATTTCTTTGACAGAATTCACCAATTACAGAATTGTTGTGTTTATCATCCTAAACAGCCCATCATAACCCCGCATGTGATCTTGGTGAATGCTCCATGTTCATCCTATAAGCTTTGGGTGTAGTTCCATCTAAAATCAGTTAGGTTCCAGTTGATTTATAAGGTTGGCTGTGTCCTTTATGTCCTTACTGATGTTCTGTCTACATGTCCTATCAACTTCTGCACAAAGAGTATTAAAAGCTCCAAATATGATGATGGGTTTATTTCTCATTTCTGCCAGTTTTGAGTTCATGTATTTGGAAGCTCTGTTATTATTAGGTGCATGTCATATTTAGGATTATAATGTTTTCCTGATGAGTTGATACTTTAACCATAATGAAACACTCCTCTTTGGTTTTGTACATTCTTGTCTTGAAGACTACTTTGTCAGACATTAACAAAGCCACCTTTTTATGGTTACTGTGTATAAGACATATATTCTCCACTCTTAATCCCCACCTGTCTGTACCTTTATATTTAAATAATATTTTCAGTAGTAAGGGTCTTTCTAATTCGGTCTGATAATTTCTATGTTTTTTTTGTTTTTGTTTTTGTTTTAATTTTATTATGTTATGTTAGTCACCATACACTACATCATTAGTTTTTGATGTAGTGATCCACGATCCATTGTTTTCGTATAACACCCAGTGCTCCATGCAGTACGTGCCCTCCTTAATACCCATCACCGGGCTAACCAATCCCCCCTCCCCCCTCCCCTCTAAAACCCTGTTTGTTTCTCAGGTCAGTCTCTCATGGTTCATCTCTCCCTCCAATTCCCCCCGCCCATTTTTCCCTTCCTTCTCCTAATGTCCTCCATGTTATTCCTTATGTTCCACAAATAAGTGAAACCATATGATAATTGACTTTCGCTGCTTGACTTATTTCACTTAGCATAATCTCCTCCAGGCCCACCCATGTTGATGTAAAAGTTGGGTATTCATCTTTTCTGATGGCTGAGTAATATTCCATTGTATATATGGACCACATCTTCTTTATCCATTCATCTGTGGAAGGGCATCTCGGCTCTTTCCACAGTTTGGCTATTGTGGACATTGCTGCTGTGAACATTGGGGTGCATATGGCCCTTCTTTTCACTACATCTGTGTCTTTGGGGTAAATACCCAGGAGTGCAATTGCTGGGTCACAGGGTAGCTCTATTTTTAAATTTTTGAGGAACCTCCACACTGTTTTCCAAAGTGGCTGTACCAACTTGCATTCCCACCAACAGTGTAAGAGGGTTCCCCTTTCTCCACAACCTCTCCAACATTTGTTGTTTCTTTCCCTATCCATTTTTGCCATTCTAACTGGTGTAAGGTGGTATCTCAGTGTGGTTTTGATTTGGATTTCCCTGATGGCTAATGATGATGAACATTTTTTCATGTGTCTGTTAGCCATTTCTATGTCTTCTTCAGAGAAGTGTCTTTTCGTATCTTCTGCCCACTTTTTTGACTTGATTATTTGTTTTTTGGGTGTTGAGTTTGAGAAGTTCTTTATAGATTTTGGATACCAGCCCTTTATCTGTAGTGTCATTTGCAAATATCTTCTCCCATTCTGTGGGTTGCCTCTTTGTTTTATTGACTGTTTCCTTTGCTGTGCAGAAGCTTTTTATCTTGATGAAGTCCCAAAAGTTCATTTTTGCTTTTGTTTCACGAGCTTTTGGAGATGTATCTTGAAAGAAGTTGCTGTGGCTGATGTCAAAGAGGTTACTGCCTATGTTCTCCTCTAGGATTTTGATGGATTCCTGTCTCACGTTGAGGTCTTTCATCCACTTTATCTTTGTGAATAGTGTTAGAGAATGGTCGAGTTTCATTCTTCTGCATGTGGCTGTCCAACTTTCCCAGCACCATTTATTGAAGAGACTGTCTTTTTTCCATTGCATGTTTTTTCCTGCTTTGTCAAAGATTATTTGACCATAGAGTTGAGGGTCCATATCTGGGTTCTCTACTCTGTTCCATTGGTCTGTATGTCTGTTTTTGTGCCAGCACCATGCTGTCTTGGTGATCACTGTTTGTAATATAGCTTGAAATCGGGCAACGTGACGCCCCCAGCTTTGTTTTTCTTTTTCAACATCTCCTTGGCGATTCGGGATCTTTTCTGATTCCATACAAATTTTAGGATTGTTTGTTCCAGCACTTTGAAAAATGTCATTGGAATTTTGATCGGGATGGCATTGAAGGTATAGATTGCTCTGGGGAGCACAGACATTTTAACAATGTTTATTCTTCCGATCCATGAGCATGGAATATTTTTCCATCTTTTTGTGTCTTCTTCAATTTCTTTGATGAGTGTTTTGTAGTTTCTAGAGTATGGATCCTTTACCTCTTTGGTTAGGTTTATTCTGAGGTATCTTATGGTTTTTGGTGCTATTGTAAATGGAATCGTTTCTTTAATTTCTCTTTCTACAGTTGCGTTGTTAGTGTATAAGAAAGCAACTGATTTCTGTGCATTGATTTTGTATCCTGCCACATTACTGAATTGCTGGATGAGTTCTAGTAATTTGGGGGTGGAGTCTTTTGGGTTTTCCACATAAAGTATCATGTCTGTGAAAAGAGAGAGTTTGACTTCTTCTTTGCCAATTTGAATACCTTTTATTTCTTTTTGTTGTCTGATTGCTATTGCTAGGACTTCTAGTACTATGTTGAACAACAGTGGTGAGAATGGGCACCCTTGACGTGTTCCTGATCTTCAGGGAAAGTCTCTCAGCTTCTCCCCATTGAGGATGATATTTGCTGTGGGTTTTTCATAGATGGATTTTATGAGCTTGAGGAATGTTCCCTCTATCCCTATACTCTGGAGAGTTTTAATCAGGAAAGGATGTTGTATTTTGTCAAATGCTTTTTCTGCATCAATTGAGAGGACCATATGGTTCTTCTCCCTCCTCTTATTAATGTGTTCTATCACATTGATTGATTTGCGAATGTTGAACCACCCTTGCATCCCGGGGATAAATCCCACTTGGTCGTGGTGGATGATCCTTTTAATGTATTGTTGGATCCTATTAGCTAGGATTTTGTTGAGGATTTTGGAATCCATATTCATCAGGGATATCGGTCTGAAATTCTCCTTTTTGATGGGGTCTTTGCCTGGTTTGGGGATTAAGGTAATGCTGGCCTCATAGAATGAGTTTGGAAGTTTTCCTTCTGTTTCTATTTTTTGAAACAGCTTCAGTAGAATAGGTATTATTTCTTCTTTGAATGTTTGGTAGAATTCCCCAGGGAATCCATCAGGCCCTGGACTCTTGCTTTTTGGGAGGTTTTTGATCACTGCTTCAATCTCGTTACTGGTTATTGGCCTATTCAGGTTGTCAATTTCTTCCTGTTTCAGTCTTGGCAGCTTATAGGAAGGAAGCTTATAGGAAGGCCTCCATTTCATCCAGATTGCTCAGTTTATTGGCATATAGTTGTTGATAATAATTTCTAATAATTGTTTCTATTTCCTTGGTGTTAGTTGTGATCTCTCCCCTTTCATTCATAATTTTATTAATTTGGGTCCTTTCTCTCTTCTTTTGGATAAGTCTGGCCAGTGGTTTATCAATCTTATTAATTCTTTCAAAGAACCAACTTCTAGTTTCATTGATCTGATCTACTGTGTTTCTGGTTTCTAATTCATTGATTTCTGCTCTAATTTTAATTATTTCTCTTCTAATGTGTGGCTTAGGCATCATTTGTTGCTTTTTCTCTAGTTCTTTAAGGTGTAGAGTTAGTTGGTGAATTCGGGATTTTTCTGTTTTTTTTGAGTGAGGCTTGGATGGCTATGTATTTCCCCCTTAGGACTGCCTTTGCAGTATCCCATAGGTTTTGGACTGATGTATTTTCGTTCTCATTGGTTTCCAGGAATTGTTTAAGTTCTTCTTTGATTTCTGGGTTGACCCAAACATTCTTGAGCAGAGTGGTCTTTAGCTTCCAAGTGTTTGAATTTCTGCCAAATTTTTTCTTGTGATTGAGTTCCAGTTTTAGAGCATTGTGGTCTGAGAATATGCAGGGAATAATCTCAATCTTTTGGTATCGGTTGAGACCTGATTTGTAACCCAGTATGTGCTCTATTCTGGAGAAAGTTCCATGTGCGCTTGAGAAGAATGAGTATTCTGTTGTTTTAGGGTGGAATGTTCTGTAAATATCTATGAGGTCCATCTGGTCCAATGTATCATTCAAAGCTCTTCTTTCCTTGTTGATTTTCTGCTTAGATGATCTGTCCATTGCTGAGAGTGGAGTATTGAGGTCTCCTACAATTAATGTACTGTTATCAATATGACTCTTTATCTTGGTTAACAGTTGGCTTATGTAGATGGCTGCTCCCATGTTGGGGGCATAGATATTTACAATTGTTAGATCTTCTTGTTGGATAGACCCTTTAAGAATGATATAGTGTCCTTCTGTGTCTCTTATTACAGACTTTAGTTTAAAATCTAATTTGTCTGATATAAAAATTGCTACCCCAGCTTTCTTTTGAGGTCTGCTGTCATGGAAGATGGATCTCCATCCCTTCACTTTGTCTGGATGTCTCTTTAGGTTCAAAATGAGTCTCCTGTAGACAGCATATGGATGGGTCCTGTCTTTTTATCCAATCTGCAACCCTGTGCCGTTTTATGGGAGCATTTAGGCCATTCACGTTGAGAGTGATTATTGAAAGATATGAATTAATTGTCATCATGTTGCCTGTGAAGACGTTGTTTTTATAGACTGTCCCTGTAAATTTCTGTTGTAGATCACTCTTGGGGTCTTTTTCCTTTCATAGAACCCCCCTTAATATTTCTTGTAGGGCCGGCTTAGTGGTCACATATTCTTTCAGCTTCTGCCAGTCAGGGAAGCTCTGCATCTCTGCATCCATTCTAAATGAAAGCCTTGCCGGATAAAGTATTCTTGGCTGCATGTTCTTCTCATTTAGTACCCTGAATATGTCTTGCCAGGCCTTTCTGGCTTGCCAGGTCTCTGTGGATAGGTCTGACGTTATTCTGATGTTCCTCCCTCTGTACGTTAGGAATCTCTTCCCCCTAACTGCCCTTAAGATGGTTTCCTTGGTTCTAAGATTTGTAAGTTTTACTATTACATGCTGGGGTGTTGGCCTGTTTTCCTTGATCTTAGGAGGGGTCCTCTCTGCCTCTAGGACTCGAATGTTTGTTTCATTCCCCAGATTAGGGAAGTTCTCAGCTACGATTTGCTCAAATACATCTTCTAGCCCTCTCTCTCTCTCCACTCCCTCCGGGATTCCAATTATTCTGACATTGGAATGCCTCATGGTGTCACTTATTTCTCTGATTCTATTTTCATGGATTCTGAGTTGTTTTTCCCTGGCCTCCTCTTTTGCCTTTTTATTATACTGTCTTCCAGATCGCTTATTCTCTCTTCTGTCTCAGTTACCCTAGCTGTTAGATTATCTAGATTGGATTGGATCTCATTGATAGCATTTTTAAGTTCTGCCAATTCACCTTTTATTTCTGCCCTTAGAGACTCTATGTTGCCATTAATTGATTTCTCCATTCTAGCCATTGTCTTCACAATTGCTAGCCTGAATTCCATCTCCGACATCTTGGTTATATCTGCATCCATTTGTAAATCTGCAGCAGAAGTCATAATCTCTTGAGTCTTTTCTGTTTTGGGGGCTCCTCCTCCTAGTCATTCTGTTGATGGGTGTTTGAGGGAATGTATAGAGTCCAAATTATTGACCAGAACCCAAGCAAGATGCACCTGTTTTCTTGGGACCTTAGAGTTGCTGGTGTCTTGTTTTCCCAGCCTGTCTTCTGGGGGAGGGGCCTGCTGCGCTGTTACTCAGGCAACCCTGTTGGGGCGGAGTTGCCCTGCGCCCCTGTGGCAGGGGATGGGCTCAGTGGGAATCAGTCTTTGGGGCTTTTGTTCTCTGGCGCCTTTCCCTGGGGGCTTTCCGCGTCTCTTCTGCGAGTCAGAGCAGAAGAGACCGTTTCCAACCATCTGCCTCAGAGCAGAGAGACAGCAGTCTGTTCTTCAGCGAGCTCTCCAGGCCACACTGTCTCCGTTGCTGTCCGTGCTGCTATAAACTGCAGTGTCCTGGGTTGTGCGGCCCTCCGCAGCGCTCCCAGTCCTGCCTCCAGGTCGGGGCACATCTCTGCCCTTTGTGCTTCTAAAACCGCCAGCTGCTCCCAGTTCGCACGCGCGCGCGACTCCACCGCTTGGGGTTCTGTCCCGGGGACTGCAGTGCGCGTACGCGCCACTCCGCCACTCGGGGATTCCACCCAGGGGGTTGCAGTTCACCGGCGGGACCCCGGCGCACCGGGTTTCTGTCTCGGAGGCTGCAGTACGCGTGTGTGCGACTGTTGCTCCGGGTTTCTGTCTGGGTGGCTGCGGTTCACGTGCGCGCGGCCCCCCCCCCCCCCCCCCCCCCGGTCTGCCTCCCCCGCGCGGGGGCTGCCCTAAAGTCCTTTCCCGGCGCTACCGGTATACGAGTCTGTGCCCCGTCCGCAGCACGCGAGGCTGTCACTCACCGGTGGTGTAGGATCCCCACGGTCAGGCCCCCTCCCGCTGTCGTTTATCCTCCGATATCTGCCTGCAGAATCACGGCTCTCCGCTTCGTACCTCAAAACCAACCGCCTGCGATATTCTGTTTGTAGAGATCCAGATCTTCTTACATCTCAGGCTGGTTTCGTGGGTGCTCAGAGTGGTCTGGTAGATATCCAGCTCAATTCCGGGGACCAGTTGAAATAGGGTCCCCTACTCCTCTGCCATCTTTCCCCCCTCCCAATTTCTATGTTTTAATTGGAATGTTTGGTTCACTTACATTTAATGTAATTCTCATGTCCCTGGGTTTAATTACATATTGCTAATTTGTTATTTGTTCCTCTTAGGTTTTCTTCTACTTTGTTGATCATATTCTTCTTTTTTGGGGTTAATTTTTTCCATTATTTTTTATCTCCTCATTGGCTAAAGGAATCATAATACACATTCTGATTTTACCAGTGTTCACTCTGAGTCAATATACTGCATCACTTCAAACCTCGTATCTGATACGTTTCCCTTCCCACAGCTCACTTCACAAGTGTAAGAATTTACAACAGATCAGCTCAGTGTGCCTGGTCCTTACCCTGTGTGCTGTTGTTTTTTTTTTAAAGATTGATTGATTGATTGATTTTAGAGAGAAAGCATGCACATGAGCAGAAGGAGCAGCAGAGGGAGAGGGAGAGAGAGAATCTTGAGCAGACTCCTAGCTGAGCACGGAGCCTAATGCAGGGCATGATCATGACCTGATATCATGACCTGAACAGAAATCAAGAGTCAGACACTCCACCTACTGAGCCACCTAGGCTGCCTACACTTTGTGCTATTCTTGCTGTGTCTCTTACTTCCACATACATCATCACCTCCACTTGATTTGCTATCATTCTATCATTTAAAAGAAATTCAGAGAAGAAAAAATAGGTATTTTATAAACACAAACACATATTTACCACTTATGGTGCTCCTTACTCCTTCCTGTATATGCGCATCTCCATCTGGCATCCTGTCCTTTCATCTGGAAGACCCTCTCTTAGGATTTCTTTTAGTCCAGCTCTGCTGGTCACATTTTCTGATCTTAAGTTTACTTTAAAATATCTGTATCTTGTCAATTTTTGAAGAATATTTTCCCTTGCATGTAAAATTCTTAATAAACATTCACTTATATCATTGTTCCTGGGTAAGAAATGCCTTTTTAAAATCTGGCTGCTGCCTAAATTTCCTCCTCTTTGGTTTTCCACAGTTTAATGGGGATATGCCTGCAGATAGTTTTCTTCGTATGCATCCAGCTTGTGTTCATTCCCATTCTCCTTCTGGGACTCGTCCCCTTGATGTGTCCCACACGTCACTGGTGCTCATTTGTCAGTCTTTTTCTCTGTGTTCTTAAGATTGGCAACTTCTCTGTTTGTCCCCAGTCTCCTGACCAGTCCTAGTGCCATCGTCAATCTGCGGGAAGCCAAACTAGCAGGTGTTTAGTTCAGTTATTATGGTTACCATTTATTTTCTGAAGTTTCAGTTTCTTCACTGAGAATCCCTATCTGTTTAATCATTAAGACCATGTTTTCCTCTAAGGCCTTAAACATATTTGAAAGTGTTGTGTTAAGTCCTTTGTCTGCTAAATTCGACATTTTCACATGGGGTCTATTTTTACTGATTACATTTTTTCTTAGTTTCCTATCACTTTTTCTTATTTCTTTGCATCACTAGTAATTTCTGATTGCACACTGGACATTGTCAGTGACACAAGGTAGTGGTTGTATCTTCCTCCTGTGGATTTTTGTTCAACACATTTACTATAATCACCTTAAACATAGGGGTGGTGGGTTTGTGGAAAACGAAGATGTTTATTAAACCCCTGTAACTTTAAAGCATTCCGCCTCCCAAGCTGTCTCGTCTGCAGGTGTTCCCGAAGCTTGGTTTTAGGCTCTGTTAGGACAGTTTTATGGTGACCTTCGTGCCTGTGGTATAGCCCTTCCGGATTCACAGCTGCATGTCTGGGAGTTAACAGTTTCTCCACCCCAGGTGCGGTGGACTTGCAGTGTTATCAGCACTGTTAAACCTCTAGTATCTTTGTTTGCTCATGCCCCTCAGTGCCTTTCCAGAGGGGCACTGAAAAGTCTTTCCCTGTGCACTGGTATCCTGGCATTCAACCAAGGACTTCTGGAAAACCTACATACACAAACTTCTAACTCACCCCCACCACCTCCTTCAGGGGACTCTGTTGCCTTGCCCCACAGGTTCGGGCTGATTCAGAGGCCCTGCATTCTTGTCTTTGTCTCCTCACTGCAGCAGGACTACATGCTATGCTTGAGTTCCACTGTCCCAGGTGGTGCTCACCTTGTGATGTCCCTTCTCTCAGGGCTCATGGGCTTAGACTGCCAGCCGCCCAGTGCCTGAGAACAAGTGTGCCTTGTTGTTTTGAGTGTAGTGGTTCTACTGCAGAAGATATGCTGTGTGGGCTTCTAATGCTCCTTGTTCTTTCTGTGCTCGCTGATCTCAGAACCTGTGTTGGATAGGAGATTTATGCCACCAGCTGCTTAGTCTTGTTTCCTGTGTCCAATGTCTCGTGTAAGGACTTGAAAATTTCACTGTGCACATAAATCATAAAGAGAATCCTGCTGGAGGTATGGGCCCATTTTTAATGTCATTTCATGCTGTACTATAACACGATCATAATGGTGCAGAACACAGCACCTCAGTATTGCGCATGGTGACACAGAGCACTGCGTGGCTGGGGGTAGAGGGGCCAAAGCTGCGCACACGGTCACACTGACCTGGCCAACAAGGACCCTGTGGGGCCCTCACAACTCAGAGGAGACTGAAGGAAGAGTCACAATTATCCCTATACTTTCAAGCTGTGAAGTGTATGTGACTCTCCCAGGCTGACACGGTCACAGGGAGAAGCTGTCGGGGTCACCAGGGGTCTGGGCGTGACACCAAGAGCAGGTGGGCTGCACTGTGAGGGGACAGCCCCAGATGTGTCCCCAGCATGCTGCTTCCCCCCTCGCCGCACAGCCCTGAGGAGACAGGCTTTGAAAATACTCCTTGGGGCGCCCGGGTGGCTCAGTCGTTAAGCGTCTGCCTTCGGCTCAGGTCATGGTCCCAGGGTCCTGGGATCGAGCCCCGCATCGGACTCCCTACTCCGTGGGAAGCCTGCTTCTCCCTCTCCCTCTCCCCCTGCTTGTGTTCCCTCTCTCGCTGTGTCTCTCTCTGTGAAATAAATAAAATCTTAAAGAAAAAAATACTCCTTGCCTTACTCAGATGTTATGACCTTGTATCATAAAATTCATGCTTTTAGAAATGAAACTGATTAGAACAAAATGCATGTAAGACTTTTATAAACACTTCTTTTTTTGTGGAAAACAAGATGCAATTCACTTATACTCCTAAAAAATAAATGGAAAAAAATAAAGAAATCTAACACAGTCTGAATAAACTGGTTTGCCCTACGAGACCTACAACTGGGTATGAGGCAGTCATCTGCATTTTGGATCTTGGCCCACATACCAGCATGGAATTTTAAATCTGTTACGAACACGAGAAACTACTTTTTCAGGATCAGAGATTCAGCAACAAGAGGCAAAGAAGCCATGCTGAACTGTCACCTCTGAGTTCCGCATCACTGCTCTGAAAAGTTTTTAAGGGAAGGATTTTTTAATAATTATGTAATTAATTTCACTGTCAGTATCTACTTTAAGGTAAGTACGTGGAGTCTCTGATGACGGATTATTTTGACTGCAGTATCACAGGCCCTTCTAAACAGTATTCACGTTCAGCGTTCTCGTCTTTTTTACTTTAAAAAACTGTAATCACCTTGACACAGGGCGGGCTTCATGTTCATTTCAGGGAAAGCGTTGGTGATTATGCTGTGTCTATATTGTAATTTTTCCTTCAGCTTTCTTTAGTGACTTTGACGTGGTAATTTTGCTTCAGAAACTGTTCTCCTCACGGGTTGGTCTCTGTGGTGCATGACGGCCCAGGCCTCCATGGCTTCCTCCTCGTGCCTACAGGGCAGCTTCTGCCTCAGCTGCACATGCACGTGCAGGCGGGAGGCGGTTCAGCTGGAGTGCCACTGTCCACACGTCCTGCGGGTGACGGGGCCACAGCATAGGTGCACCATGCACCAGGTCCTCGGGTGCACCCTGAGAAGCAGGACACCACGCCACTACCCATACGTAAGGTTCCAACCGCTGGGAAAGCCATTCTCCAGCCACAGCGAAAGCAAGTGCCAGAGCTGCCTCTAATGCGCCATGAGCCCGTCCTGGTGACACCAGGATGACCACCCAGGCCAGGCCAGACCGCTCTGTGTCCCCACGGGCTGCTTGCCCCGTGGACACGCTCCAGAGGAGCAGGTAGGCAGACAGGCGCCAGCTCCATGTCACTGACCTGCCTCCGCACAAGGTCCCGACCCACCCAGCCCAGAGGGCTCGCGGCCCAGGACAGCCCACCACCCAAAGTCCCTGCGAGAGAATGCGCCTGAGCAGTGCCACCTTGCCTCTTGAGTAAGGAGCGAATCCAGCCCGGCGCTTTCCTCTGGGCACTGAGTATGGTCACACCCTTTGAAATACAAAATAACAAAACAAATATTTATTTAATGTAACAATATTTTAAGACAGCAGCGGAAGTACTTTTTGCTCCTTTTTTACACAAAAAGAATCTACAGCTAAAACAGGCCACACAAAGGGACCTGGAACCCACACAAGGTTTGACTCTTAACAGAACGTATCATTTACTAAATTAAATAAATTCTTAGTCAGTGATTCTACAGGAGTTTAAAATTATGTAGCTTTTTAAAAGTCACATATTTCCTAGTTTTCTAGCTGTGTGTCACTTAATTTCCTTGGAATGTCTTCAGTTGTCTGTCGATATTTGAAGGTCTCTGAAATGAAGGAAACTGTCTTTTGTGCAGAGGGTTTTCTTCCTTCCAAATCCTTCCCTGTGGTTTGTGCTGAGCTCCTCCCTGGAACGGCTGCCCGGCTCGCGCGGACACGGTTTTCCCGCCGCCTGGGACACGGCCGTGCCAGTGGAGACACAGGCAGAGGAGAAGCACGACGGCCCCCTCTGCCCTTCACTCCTCGCGACACGTCAGATATTTTAAAGGAAACCATGGAGCCTATCTTCTTACACACGATATACCTCGCTGAGTCATTTTGTGCTTTTGACATAAAAGCAAATCCACTATATGAGATAGAAAAGCAGAAATATTGAATATAAATTATAGTTAATGCAAGAACAGTAATTCACTATTTCCACATTTTCAGTACAAAAGAACTCTAAGTTTTAGCTGCTGCTCATACAAAACTATAAAATTAAAATAGTATAATATAATTAAATGTGATTTTAGTAGAAATCTATTACAGACAGAAAGATTTCTCTGAAACTTCAGGTGTGGGAGGGAATGTCGTTGCTACCACATCCACGGAAGCCGTTTGCCGCAAGCAAGGGTGAGGAATGCCTGCATCTCGTTCTGCAGTTCTTTCCCAAGGGCCACAGGGGCTGCCCACGGAGGCCCGGCCCCTTCACAACCCCCACCTGGAAGCGGCTCCTGGTGCCCTCTTCCTGACGGCCTCCCCACCTGCTGGGCACATCCCTCACCTCCTCACTTCTGTGACACCAGAGGGTCCCCGCAGAGTGGTGAGGGATGCAGCAGGTGGTCACGTGTGCTACCGGTGGGGTGGGGTGGGGGGGCGGCGTGGACAGCGGCACGAGCTTCCCTGTGACAGGTGCTTACTTCTCCTGCAACAGTGCAAACAGCTCTGGTCTGGTCTCTATGCTCTTCACTAGGTCCCTGGACACAAAATAACGGGGGATGCAGACCACAAACGCTGTTCTGTGCATAGTTGTCCCAGGGACAGCACATGCGATGTCATCAGATATGGGGCAGGGGCTCAGAGTTGGGGGGCTCCAGGCAAAGCCAGGCTTCCAGGGGTCTGAAGATGTCGGTCGTGCTGATTCCTGAACCAGAGCTCAGACCCACACACGCCCAAATCACAGCTTGGAAGGAAGAACTTGTCAGTTAGAATTTACTACTCGACGCTTTCAGGGTCTGAATTTAAATCGGTAAATTTACCAACAAACCTGTCATATTTACACACTCAGTGGAACTTTGGAGAAGACCTATATGGAATATACTCTGTATATTCTTAGGCCGTCCACGGTCTCAGGTCCTGTGTCTCAACACAACTGCCTGCAAAGCCAGCACATGTGTGGTGGGCAAACCCAGACCAGAACAGTAATTCAATGCCCTACCAGGAGGCCCAAATTGCCAAGTACTTCTCAGGCCTGGACTTCTGTTTCTGAGCGTCACTGTCTCTGCTGGGTCCCCAACACCTGCTGTTGCCTTACACCATCCTGGGCTCATCCTGTTCTGTCTCTGGATCAACTCAGCCTTCCAAATAAATACTTATATGCATTATATAAACATACATACTTAATATGTATAACATAAGTAAACGAGAAACAAATACTGTGTTATTATAATTACATACAAATGTGTATTTTATACAAATATATCCCCTCAATGAGAAACGCTGTTTAACCCAAACACAGACCCTGCTCCAACCTTGCTACTTATTTTTGCTACTCATTACCTGGGGCCCTGGATGTAACCCTGTGATCCTCACTTTCCTAATTTATAACTAGAGTTAACGTGGCCACCTTTGGGAGACTGGAAAGGGTGACATACGATGATACGGCGCTGTGCCTGAAATACAGGTGTGCGGTTACTGATGAGCACAACACAGACGTGAGAGCCTGTTCTCCATCATCGGGTTTCACATCCACTCCAGCACCTGCTTATACTAAATTTTCTCAGCAGCTCATTTTTCACGGATGTTGAACTTCGGTCTTAGCCAAGATTATCTCAAACATTACAGATGCCAATTTAGGGGGATGCATCCTCATTAGTGCACTTTTTAAATTTCTGTTTAGTGTCTGGAAGCACGGAGAGGAGACTATGTGAAAGTGTCCGTGTGAACAGCTCTGCTCGAATCCCTGCAAGGCACCTGCCTCACAGATTCCCACCATTACCCTCAGAACAGCAAAATTCTCACCACCAACACCCAGTGCCAGACTGACGTTTTTATCAAGATATTTTTCAGGAAAAAAAAAGCAACACCTAAGAAATTACCCTGGAAGTTTTCCTTCATGCCTATGGCTTCCCATCATTCAAACAGCGAAGAATCCGTGTTCAGGAGGCCACAGCGGTGAGTGGGGAGCACCTGCCTGATGACGCCTTGCAGCCTTCTCCTCCGGGAAATAATGGCACTGCACTGGCACTGAGCTGCTGGGCTGGTGGCAGGTACGAGGTCCCCACAGCCTTGGCAGTCTGCGTCCTGCTCTCCTCCCCTCTGCCTGACCCTACCTCCTTTCATTCCGAGAAGGCTCCTGAATCAGTGAGAAGACCCATTGTGCTGAGGCCGACCGCGCTGTCATGGACAGCTTGCTGGAATCTTACTGACAATCTTCAGGGAGGAACAACTCCTAAATGGACCATCATGGGGACATGAGCACTTTCATTTGCGAAAGTGTGGGCTTCCCCGAAACCAATGTGACTGAGTAGTTCAGCTGCAGTGTGTCTTAGTTCTAGGGAGGCACCAGGAGAGGAGCCAAGTAACGGGCACCCACCGTGAGCCTGCTTCTGCAGTCCTGAGTTTGGAGGATGTTGGCCGTCCTTCCTCCCCCCACGGACACAGGAGGTTGCTTCCCTTGCACCTGCTGGGTGCTGTGGGGGTGTCTGGACATGCGGGGCTTCATGTCCTCAGGAGCTCAGAGCACGAAGGCGGTAAGCAGCTTGCACAGGAGGTCTCGGGGGGACGTCTGCCAGGGGCCCCCAGGGAGAAGCCTTGCCCACACGGAGGGACCAGGCACATGGGACGAGCTTCCCCGGGTGGCCTCCAGGGAAACCATGAAGCTCCTCACAGAGCAAGTCATGCGCTTGTTCGTCTGTCCCATGGCAGGCATGCCTTGTAGCCGTGACCACTGGGCTGGCTCCGTGACCCCCCAGACCAGCTGCTTGGCCCAATGTGGTTCACGTGGGCTTGAGCTACGACCCGTTTCTGCTTCTGCTTTTCATCGGTCAACTGTCGTGGGCAGCTCTTCCCTCTGGGGCAGAGAAGAAGGGCCATGGGCCCCATACGGTGGGGGTTTGCCTAATTCTCTTTAAATAGACCCAGAATTAGGATAGTTTCTTAACAGCTTCAGCTCTTCCTGCCGTTCCTGTCCTCATTTACTTTGAGAGCACCGCGTGTCCAGAAAATGGGCACTGTGTGCCTCAGCCCTGACCCTCCCCGCCGGAGTGCCCTGAGGCCAGGCACCCCCCAGCAGGCCTCGCGAGCCCGTGGCGCATGCAGAAAGGAGCCCGCAGTGGCTCCCTGGTGAGGCCACCCCTGCTGCTGGGAACCAGCTCCACATGCGCTTCAGGAGAAGAGCCCCAGCAAACGGAGGCAGCTTCTCCCCAGCTGCTTGGCTGTCTCCACAGTGGGGTGGCTGTTTTAATCCAGTGGGTTTCCCCCTGAAATAATATTTCTCATTTGTTTTCTCTCCAAGGAGCAACTCTTAAAGGCACAAGTAGCCATCAAATATTAATTATCATTGAGGGAAAAGGTTTATTCTGAAATTGTTTTCCACAGCTAAATTAAGACATACACCTCAGGAACGAACAGCAAGTGCCACACAGTATGGTCTTAGCATTTCATAAGAAATATGTAAATAATTTTTCTGTTTAAATTTGACATATTTTGAGTGGAAACATTTAGTCTGTTATTCTAAAATATAAATTCATTAATTTTGTGAAGACAGCTATCTAAATTACTTACACTGTATAAATTTTTAAATATCACAATACAATTATTAAAAGTAAATGAATTTTACTGACAACAGATTGTTGCCATATTCTTCAAACTGAAATCGTTATTATCATAAGATGAAAAATCTCTTATGAAACATGAATAATGGAGAAAAAACAGGACCTGACTCTTCCTACTCTTCATGGGTGTTTGGAAGCCAGCGGGCTTGCCACCATTACCCAATCTACTTAAGATAAGGATCAATAAAATACTGAAGCACATGATGAAAAGGAGAGGGGGATGGGAAAATATTATTTCTAGAAAAATATGATATTAAGTAGGCTTGCGGGCTTCGAAGGAGAGCCAGCGCCCCAGCATAATCCCGTAACCAATGCAGCCACGCATCAATGTGACGAAGCCACGTCTTGCATAAAGCTTGTTAGACACAGCTTGGGTCCGTGTGACAAAGATGGATGAAGGATGAAGAAAGTTCTAAGAGACAGTCATTTCTGATTTACAAGGGGAAAAGCCAACATTTTGTGAACTAATAATAACGGGGAAAAACAAACCCATCTCAAACAGGGATACGAGAGCTTCTGAGTCTTGCCGCAGTTGTGTAAAAATGTGGCTCCATTCTGACTTCAGCGTCAGCGTCCTAACTGCCATGCAACAAGTTAGCCCTGAGCTCAGTGGCTGAAACGACACAAACACTGCTTATCACTGCGGGAGGGCAGGACTCTGAGGGTGTGAGCAGGGCTGGTCCTCAGGGTCGCCGGTGGCGAGTCTGGTCCTCGCTGTCCCACACCCCCTCTCGCACAGGGACCAGCGAGTACACGGCCACGTGGCAGCCCAGGATCCCCTCCCCATCTCGGATCTCAGACACACCTGCAAGGTCCCTCTGCATGGTAGTAACATACGCTTTCACGGGCTCCAGAGATCGGGCCGTGGGCATCTTTGAGGTGGTTGGCTACCACAATCCCCAGGGACTAGAAAATACACTTATATACGTGAATATTCAATCATGGTTGTTTAACAGATGAATGGCTGACTGACGGAAAAAGTATTTTCCTAATGCTAAATCACCCAGTCTCTTCTCTCAGCCTCTGCAGCCAGCCTGCCTGGTCCACACTCTGGTCTACACCCTGGCACCATTTATACCCCTTGGCGAGCTACTAATTTCCCGAGAATCAGTTCCTCACCTGTAAAATGGCAGTAATCAAGGGCCTGCCTGAACGGGGTGATGAGGACTGCATGAATAGAGAGGAGGTGCTCAAGCATACTGAGTACACAGTAAACGCTACAAAGCTGTTCATTACAGAAGGCAGAGTTCTAGGCCCAGAGCATGCAGTGGTTCAAATTCTGACTCAGGCATGCACTAGCTGCGTTTCCTTGGTAAATGAATTAACACCTTGTGTGCCATGTTTACCCCTTTCTGCACAAAGCAGGTAATCACGATAAATACACAGCATTTAGGAGGATTCCTGCCATAGAAAACCTGCTCTGTAAATCGTGGCTGTCATTGCGGTTATCATCACAATTACTATTCCTTTCTGACCACGTCCACCTAGTTCCCCTCCTCCCAGCCTACCTCTGGCAGCCACTAATCTGTCACTGTTTCTAGGAGGATGTTTCTCTCTTTTTTTTTTAGATTCTACATATCGGTAAAATCATACAGTATTTGTCTTTCTCTGATTCACTCTACTTAGTATGATCCCATCAAGGTCCATCCAAGCTGTCACAAATGGTAGGATTTCCCATTTTCCTAAGGCCATACATGATTCCATTATAGATGTAGATGTAGGTGCACCTATATTCTTGCTCCATGCATCCATCAGTAGACACTGAGGGTGCTTCCTATCTTGGTGCTTGTGAATAGGCTGCAGTGAACATGGGAATACAGGGATCTCTCGCAGACAGTGATTTCATTGCCTTTGGATATATTCCCAGAAATGGAATTGTGGGGCCATATGATGGTTCTATTTTTAACGTCTTGAGGAACCTCCATACTGTTCTCCAGAGTGGCTGCACCAGTTTGTATTCCCACCGGGAGTGCACGAGGTTCCCCTTTCTCCACATCATCCCAACACCTGTTGTTTCTTGTGTTGTTGATTCTAGTCACTCTGACAGGTGTGAGATGATACCTCACTGTGTTTTTTTTTCTTAGAAAGGGAGTGTGGGGGAGGAACAGAGGGAAAGAATCTCAAGCAGACTCCCTGCTGAGCACAGAGCCTGCTGTGGGGCTCAATTTCACAACCCTGAGATCATGACCTGAGTAGAAATCCAGAGTTGGCCACTTAACCGACTGAGCCACCCAGGTGCCCCTGTGCAGAAGCCTTTTTGTGTGATGTTCCACTTGTTTATTTTTGCTTTTGTTGTCTTTGCATTTGGGGTCAAATTTCAAAAATCATCATCAAGACTAATATATCAAGGCACTTATACCCTACATTTTCTTCTAGGAAGTTTATGGTTTGGGGTCTTACATCCAAGTCTTTCATCCATTTTGAGTTCATTTTTGTGTATGGTGTAAGAAAGTGGTCCAATTTCATTCTTTTGCAAGTAACTGCCCAGCTTTCCAAATACCATTATTGAAGAGCCTCTCTTTTTTTCATTGTATATTCTCAGCTCTTTTGTAATAAACTAATTGACCACGTAAGCATAGGTTTATTTCTGGGCTCACTGATCTATGTGTCTGTTTTTATGCCAATACCAGATGGTTTTGATTACTATAACTTTGTAATATAGTTTGAAATCACGGAGCATGATGCCTTCAGCTTTGTTCTTTTCAAGATTGCTCTGGCTTTTCTTGTTTTTTCTTGGCTTCATACAAATTTCAGGATTGTTCTATTTCTGTGAAAAATGCTATAGGAATTTTGATAGGGAGTGCACTGAATCTGGAGATTGCTTTGGGTAGTATGGACATTTCAATGATATTAATTCTTGCAATCCATGATCGTAAGTTATCTTTTCATTTATTTGTGCCTTCTTCAGTTTCTTTCATTTATGTCTTATAGTTTTCAGTATACAGGTCTTTCAACTCCTTGGTTAAATTTATCCCTAGGTATTTCATTCTTTTTCATGCAATTTCAAATGGGATTTTCTTAAATTTTCACTTTGATAGTTGTTATTAGTGTACAGAAATACAATTGATTTTTGTGTATTTGTATATTTGTATATCTGCAAATTTGCTCAATTTATTACTTCTAACAGTTTTTGATAGAGTTTTTAGGGTTTTCTTTATATAATACCATGTCACTGCAAATAAAGACAGTTTCACTTCTTCCTTTCCAATCTCGATGCCTTATTATTTCCTATTCTTGCCTAATTCCTCTGGCTGGGACTTTGAGTCCTATGCTGAATAGGACCAGGAAGGGTGGCATCCTTGTCCTGCATCTGACCTTCGATGAAAACCTTTCAGCTTCTCACCACCGAGTACGCTGCTAGCTGTGGACTTATCATATATGGTGGGCTTTACTGCGTTGAGGTACATTCCCTCTGTACACAGTCTGTTGAGCATTTTCATCATGAAGAGATGTTGAATTTTATGAATGACATTTTTCTGCACCTATTGAGATGATGGTATGATTTCTGTCCTTTGTTTTGTTAATGCAGGGTAGCACAGTGACTGAACTATGGATAGTGAAACCTCCGTGCATCCTTGGGACAAATACCCTTGACCAAGGTGTACGATCCTTGTACTGTACTGTTGAATTCAGTCTGCGAATATTTTCTTGAGGATCTTTGCACCGATGTTCATCAGGAATATTGGCCTGTAATTTCTTTTCTTGCCTGATTTTGGAGTTAGTTTGAGGCTGACCTCCCAGAGTAAGTTTGGAATTCTCCCCTCCTCTTCAATTTTTTAGGAGGATTTGAGAAGATTGGTGTTAATTCTTTAAATGTTTGATAGAATTCACTGTTGAAGTGATCTGGTCCTGGACTTTTCTCTGTTGGGAGTTTCTGCTTACTGATTCAGTCACCTCACCAGTAAAGGGTCTGTTCAAATATTCCCTTTCTTCATGATTCAGTTCCAGTTAGTCATATATTTCTGGGAATGTATCCATTTCGGCTGGGTCCTCTGATTGTTGGCATGTTATTGTTCACAGTGGTCTTGTGATTCTTTGTATTTCTGTAATATCAGTCATTTCTTCTTTTGAGTCCCCTCTCTTTTTTCATGGTGCGTATAGGTAAAATTTTGTCTATTTTGTTTATCTTTTCAAAAAACTAGCTCTTGGTTTCACTGATCTATTGTCTGTTTAGTTCTTATTTCATTTATATCCACCCTGCTCTTTGTTATTTCCTTCCTTCTACCAGCTTTGGGCTTTGTCTGTTCTTCTGTTTCTAGTTCCTAGAGTTATAATGTTGGGTTGTTTATTTGAGCTCTCTCTTTTCTCCTAATGCAGGTATTCATCGCTATCAATGTCCCTCTAAGGATTACTTTGGCTGCATCCCATATACTTTGGCATGTTGCATTTCTATTTTCATTTGTCTAACGATATTTTTGGATTTCTATTTTGATTTCTTCACTGACCCATTAGTTGCTCAGCAGCATGTGTTTTAATCTCTACATATTTGTGAATTTTTCAGTTTTCTCCTTGTAGTGGATTTCTAGTTTCATATCACTGTGATTGGAAAAGATTTCTGATATAATTTCAATCTTCTTAAAGGTTGAAATCATCTGTGGCTCTTAAGTAGTAAACTTAGCCTATTTATACATATTTTATTACTACTATATTTGTATTCATATTGAGCTTCTTACTTTGGCTCTTTTGTTACCTTATTTTTCTATTATTTTTTTCTTTGTGCATTTTTAACTAAGAGTTTTTTGCAATTTGCTCTTTCTCTTCTGATCTTTAATTTTACTGGTAGTTTTACAATTTGTGAAGCAGTTTAACAACAGAGAGACTTCCACACATTCCATCCAGTCCTCTGACTCTGAGTAATACACACTGTGTTCACTAGTCTGTATCTCTGCTCTCTTCAGCTGCTAGTACTTTCCACAGACTATGTTTGTGTAGATTCACATACATATTTGCCTCTTTTAATCTCCAACTGCCCTTCTGAGATCACTTTAATTTCTCTTCCTGAAATATGTTCCTTAGAAAATCTGTTAGTGAAACTCTCTGGTGACACAGTCTTTCAAATTCTCTTAATATTACCACGTCTGTGTTTCTACCTTGTTCTAGAGAGATGGCTTTATGAGGAACACAAAGATATATCAACAGTTATTTCTGTCTCCGTAGTTTTGAAACTGGACTGTTATATGTCTTCCTCTGTTACTGTTGAGAAATCAGCTGTCAATAAAATTGTCATTTTTCATAAGTGATCTACGATTTCTCTAGTTGATTATAAGATTGATTTTTGGCAACAAATCAGACAAAGTATATGATTCCATCAATCTGAAATTCAAAAATTTTTAAATTAGTCTATGTTGACTGAGGTCAAAGTGGTGATGATTTTTCCTTGTCAGGGGAGGGGTGGCTTTGAGAACCTGTGATGGGCTACAGGTTGACCAGGGTGTTTTAAATTTCTTGAGCTGTTGCTTCCGAATTGTGTACTTCCCTGTATGTGCCTCATCCTTCAATTAAACAGTTAACTATCATTCACTCATTATCTCTGCCTGGAAGCCCAGCTGTTCTTTCATCCAGAAAACTTCATTCCTTGTTTATGTATTTAATATTTGTTAAATTGTTTTATTGGTTTAATTATTTTTTTTATTATGTCTGCTTTTTCTTTTTCACAATTATTTACTAGTTTTTATCTGTTCTCATATAATTTCTGTAAAATTTTATTTTGTGTTTTGATACATTTTTCCTATACATTTCTTGAATCATTCAGTTCTTTGAAATGACCTCAGTCTTTTTGAGTTTTCTGGGTTTTTGTTTTGTTTTGTTTTTGTTTTGAAATTTGTAACTTGGAAAACCAGGTATTTACTATGAGGTATTTTTTCTTTAATTGCAGCTCCTTATTCATTTTTGGTAAGGTTTTCTTACGAGGGGAAGTACTCAGAGCAGTGTTATTCTGCCTCTGCCACAGGTGCAGCAGGAGACAGGCAAGGGTCTGGTGTCTCAGGATCCGGTGGGCGCCCGAGAACCCGAGTGAGAACACACAGTGAAAGCACCCACTCTTAACTCAAGACAATGGAAACCTTCCTGACATGAAAGTCAAGGAGTGGTCCGCTCTGTGCCCTCCCTGAAGGCCTGCGTGAGCACCAACCAGGTATGTAGGGAGCCAGGGGGGCTTGTAAGTGTGAGGTCAAGGGGACAGAGGAGAAATCACCTCAATAGATGATATGACGTGAATGGGACTTTCTTTGTTGTAAACATTCAGTGAGGATTTCTGATAGAGAAATAGTGTAGCAAATAGATGAGGTCAGAATTTTAAACTGTGTGAGGCACACCCAAGGGCTAACCCTCGTCTTATGGGAGGGGGTGGGGAGAAAATGTCACGTCTGGGAAGGGGAAGGGGTGGTTAAAAGGTTAGTTCAGAATAAACAAGGCAGCACAGGAAACCCGTCCAGTGATGGTGGACAGGAGAATGCGCATTCCACGAGGCTCGGCCACGTCTGCACAGAGAGGCTGCAGATGCAGCGGGGTCAGCGGCATAGGTTTTAAGAGCCGGAAACCCAGCCCTGAGGGATCCTGTGATTACAGAGCTGCTCTGAACTCTGTCTCTTGCTCAGTTGGGTTCAGTCCTGGGAGAATGAAAGTGATCTGAGCAATTCTGAAAATGTCACCATTAGAAATGGTCTAAATCCTGAGAGTCTAAGAATGATTCCAACTCACTTTTTCCATAAAACAAAGTGCAGGGCAGAGCCTGTTTATTCTCTGACCCACAGATGCATGACCACTTCGCTGTGTTTGACATAATCCACTGTTGAGTGCAAAGGATGATTGCAGTGCTAAATAGCATTTAGAAGAGAAAAAGCCCAACAGCTAAGAATGTGGAGCAAGCCAGCTGCTGGATTATTAATGGGATGATTAGTGTTTCCATCTGGAGAACCAAGTAGATGGTCTTTAAAATTTTTATAGGATTTTGAGTCTTGATATCTTTTAAAAAATGACGATTTTCTGACTCTCTGAGATTCAGATTCTCTGGAATGTGTTTTGAACAACTCTGACATTTTGTTTTGAAGGTGAACTGTTTGACTAGTTAGAGAGATTGATAAGCTGTGCATCCCTCTTTCCCCCTTTTGTGATAAGGATGAGGAAGATGGCTGAGGACAAGCATTCACAGCATCTCGCGCTGGGCACTGTGCCCACGCCAGTGTAAGGATCGTGTCCACTGAGCCCAAGAACAGAGATGGCTCGAGGCCGTGAGAGAGAGGTGCTGGGGAGACAGTGGGTAGGCTCTCCCCAACCCGTCTGCTCCTTTCTCAAGTGCGCACCCCATCTCCCACAGACTGCGTCACCTTTCCTGAGTGACTCCTGGGCATGTGTCCCATGCTCTGTACAACTCTCTCATTTAAGAGGAATCACATTAACGTGATCCTTGATGGTTTTAAAAAAACAGCCCTCAGCAGGCAGTTCAACCAGGGTACTGTACAAAGGTGAAAAAAGCAGTGAAATAAAAATCTTAGGAAATTTCCTAGAAAGTAGCCGAGTGAGAAACAAAAGGAAATGTGGAGAAGTAAGGGCTCTGACTGACAGAAGGAGGTGCTCGAGCACGCACGGATTCCGAGTTCCAGGGTGGGGGCCGGAGGGAGGCCCGCAGGGTGCCGTGTGCCCTGATGAAGGCCGAGGACGCAGCCTCAGCAAACATGAGATGTCAGAGACAAAGAAGAGGCCGTATCCGGTCACCACGTTGGAAGCTGTCTGAGCAAATGCCCCCAGACCCTCAGCCACGTGAAGAGAAAACTTCCTGGCATTGCCACTAGAAACCACAGACAGTGGAAACAGGCTCAAGTTTAGAGAAAATAACCCATTTTAAAATAACTTGAAACAGACTGGCCACCCACAGGCCTTGACTTCCAGTCAGAGTCCTTGAGGAGAAAGGATGCTGATTCTGTAAGAGCATCAAATGCAGGAGTCCTGATGAGGACAGGAGGCCGCAAACTTCTCCATGTGGAGCGACCCTAGAACTCATGACTTGTGTGGGGTGAGAGTGGGCTCACACACGTGACAGCAGCAGGGAAGTTACAAGGACAGAGTTATAAGGTCTTTGCATCCTTCCAGAAGGAGTGAAAGACATATGTTTCTATGTTGCAAACAAAGTAGATATACGGCAAAAAACCAAGGGCAAGCTCTAAATAAATGCAAATGAAGTATATACATTTCAAACATGCAAAGGAGAATTTTAGAAAAAAGACACATGAAAAACTTAACCAAAAGAATATAAAGATCAAGAAGAAGAGAAGGAGTATAGGAAAAAGGGACCAATAAAAATTCAAAGTCCGTGATCAGAAACAAGCTAGAATACACATCAGTCATCACCACACACTCCACCAAGGGGCACAGACTGTCAGACTGGAGCGTAAGAAATAAGAAAGCACAAAAATGCAAATAAAATGAAAGGAATAAGGGAACAAAAATGAGTAGAAACTGTGGTATGTGGATCCATGGAGCCAAAATGTGGTAAAATGAACAATCTTCTGTTGAAATTTATCAAAAAGGAAAAAAAATAAACCCGATTGAAAAATATTAAAGAAGACCTAAGATTCTTTCAGCAATAGGAAAGATGACCCCCGCTATAGATCTACATTTCATACAGTTACAATAAAAATCCGAAGACTTCTGTGGAATCTGATCAGAGGTTTTAAAAATTCCCAAGAAAAACAGGGAGAGAGAGGATGGGAACAACAGAGTGAATTAAAAGGAGGTAAGGCTTTGGCCTGCAGATAAAAATGCATTATAAACACATAGCGATTAATGTGGTACTGGCTTTGACACTGACAAAGAGAGTATAAGCGGGGCTCAGTGGTAAACCTGCGGCCAGGACACGTGGCTGAGGATCCAGGTGGCACCACGGCCCCTGAGGAACAGGTCACGACAAGTCATTACACAAGAAAATGAATCTGATCCCTATTTTTCACGTTTTACAAAAATAAATCTCATATGCTTTAGAGACATGAAGTGAAAAGCAAACAAGAAAATATTTAGAAAAAATACAAGCAAGTTATCTTTTATGAACAAAGGATAAGAAAAGTTTCCCTGAACCAGATTCTAAACCCATGCAGGAAGACGTGGATGTGTTTAGCTGTGCTGAAATTAACTTCTATTTACCAGAAAATAGTGTAAGTACAACAAAACACTAGCTGTAAACTGTGAGAGGTTTGTGACCGACAATCAGCAGAGTATTAGCTCCAAGCATATGTGAAGAATCCTGATGGGTCAGAAAGGGAAAGACAGACAACCTCATGTCCACATGCAAGCACGCTGGACAGCATTTCACCGATGACGAGAAACCAAAGGTAAACACAGAGGAGGAAGCAAACAGACCTCCTCTGTGATGGCGGAAATGAAAATAAATCCTCAGAGAAACAGCCATTTTACGCACACTGTATTTCAAAGCATTAAGCCCCAAAAGATACCTAGCAGTGCGGGAGCCGCGGGCCAGCAGGGACTCCCCAGTGCTGCTGGGAGGGGGAGCAGGTGCACGCATGCACGCGTGTGGAGAGAAGGAGGCGTTACTTTGGAAACCAAACACTGGCATACTCGACCTCTGCCTGTGGCAGCCCAATTTCAACAACACACTGAGAAAAGCCCACAGAACAAGTCAAATGTCCATTGCGGATCAATAATCGATAAATAAATTGCAGTATATTCAGAGAATTAACATCACATAGCAACGAGCAAACAAAACACTAGACCCATATGCCACAACATTTGTGGATCTTAAAAACATAACGGTAATTAAAAGTGTAAATCCCAGAATGTTATAATAGAGTAAAATTTTATAAGGCTCAAAATGAAATGGCACCTTTTTAGGGATACACGTATATACATATACACAGACAAAAACATATACATATATATACACACACACACAGATAAAGCTATCTTCTATTAAAGGGATGACAACACAAGATTCAGGATGCTGTTTCTTTCTGGGTGGGCCAGAAAATGGTACAGAGATGTGACACATAGATTAAAAAGCTAGCGACAATATTCTAATTATTGATCTGAGTTGAGTTTGTGGCCTTTTGTGTATTTTGCTTCACAGCTCACAAAGATGCTAAATGCAATCTTTAAATATCAAGAGCTACATTAAAAAGTTAAAACGAAAAACAATGCTATTTTCAGAATGTTATGTCTGAACACAGACCTTGTTCTCAGGTCCCACTGCAGGCCCAGCATCCGGTGGTGTTAGGAGTGCAACTGGGTATGATTTCTGATAAAACATTCTCAGACTGTTTACGGGATTCTGATTTGCGTCCACTGATGCCCGTGGACGAGGAGCCTGCATCCTGGAAGGAGGCTGCAGCAGGCCCTCTGTGTGGGGAGTGGGGTTGGGCCCCTGTGGGGGGAGGCCCCGCGGCCAGGCCACTGCCCTGCTCTGGCCCAGCTGCGCAGTTCTCCGGGCGGGGAGGGGACTTGGGAGCATGATGAACACTCACTGCAAGTACACAGTATCGTGCTTGCTTGGGGGGCTTCTACTGATTCGGGAACAAACCCTGTGTAGCATCCCTGTCAAAGGAGCCTGACAGAGGTGTCCTGAAAACAAGGTCAGCCTTCGGGCAAATCAGAGCAGGACTGTGAGATCTGCCTCAGAGCTGAGCATGCCCACCTGCTTGCTGAGATATAACGAATCACGAGTACAACGTACTACAATGTGGTGCCGAGGCCTCCCCCATCCTGTCCTACGTCTGTCCTCTGCATCTGTCACCGTGCATGACCTCTCCATCTTGGGGCGTCTGTGCTGACCGATACCCCCGCTAAGTTAGAGGAAGAGAAGCCGCGCTTACTGTGCTGGTGGGGTTGCCGTTCAAATGCAAGCCGCTGTCAAACAGTGGAGAGCAGGCCCGGCTGCCGTGGTCGCTGGCTGGCCCCGGGGACCCTGCGAACAAGCAGAGACGTTCACTCAGACAGAGCACGGGCAGCCCTGGACTAGAGCGCCTGCCGTTTCCTGAAGCACGAGGAAGGCACCCAGGACCCCACACCCACCCCTCACACGGAGTGGGCAGTTATAGGAGAGCCGCCAACACCTGCCTTGCTCTGGGGCCCTGTGGCCTCCCCCGCCACCAATCCGGCCTCACACAGGAAATGGGGCAGACGGTGGACGACAGGCCACCTGACCGGAGGCTGCAGCACCGGGGTCCAGAGCCTGCGTCCACAGGGCACAGGGGACTGTTAGCGCGGGTCCTGGGGACTCTACCCTGTCCTTTCCAGCACTAGCATCACATCGGCTGATTTTTTAAACACTAGTCCTGATTTTCTGTTCTTAATCTTCAAATTACTTATCTGTTTGACATTTTCTGACTATGTTGGCACTGCAAAGTGCTTTAGTAGAAAACACAAAGATGAAACGTATAGATTTGTGGACAGTGGTATTTAAAAACAAACACCTTGTGATCGGGCCAGGAGCAGAGGTCCAGGGCCAGGAAATGCCCGCACCTCACCTGCAGTCAGCCAGTCACCACTCTGAGCTAAGGGTTTCTCTTCTCAGTCACCTCCACCCGCCCCTCTGAACAAGGCCCCCTGCTGGGGAGCCATGGGCACCTGCAGCAGCTCCCTGTAGGGCAATGAATCCCATTTGGTGGGGCCACCCAACTGGCAAGGGGAAGCGGACTCTGATCTGTAAATCTGTTTGTTTATTGTGAGAGGGGAAGAAGAGAGAAAGGAGGAGTCGGGGAGGGCAGAGGGAGAGAGAGAATCTCAAGCAGACTCCACCCGCAGTACAAAGCCCGATGCGGGACTCCATCTCAGGACCCCAAAATCATGACCTGAACTAAAACCAAGAGTCAGAAGCTTAACCGACAGAGCCACCCTGGCATCTCTACAAATCTGTTTTGTGTGAGAAAAGCCAAGGCATTGCATTAAAAATCCAGATTTCTGACTTTCCACCAGCCTTGCTCACTGCAGACAGAAATGTGTGCTGAGCTACGCGGAGCTCGGCAGCCAGCCTTCCCTGCCTCCAATCCTGCCCCGTCGCTGTGTGACGCATGGGGCACCCGCTGATACACCCCTGTGGCATCCCTCTCCCATCTATATAAAATCTGTGAGGACCTCACATTCCCACTGAACGCCACGTTCCTGTGTGCATGGCAAAGTGCATAGCCCCAAGAACTCGGGGGAAATGCACACGGTCCTCCTTTGCTCCAACAGCGGTGCTCGCTCGTGTCTGACAACCACGCTTCTTTCTTGCTTTCGACCAGCTGCCAACTGCACAGTGCTGCCCCAGGCCAGCACCCAGTCTGCCTCTCAGCGTCTCCCCCTGGGCTCTCCATACTGGCTTAACATTGACTCGAGAGCAGAGTCAACACCTCCCTAATTCCCTGCACCCTCCACAACTCCCAAGGACATGGACTGACGGTTCCAGATACAGACACGGATGGGGCGTGAGGATAGAGCTGCAGCTGCAGAGGACACGGGACTGATGGTTCCAGATACAGACACGGATGGGGCGTGAGGACAGGGCTGCAGCTGCAGAGGACACGGGACTGATGATTCCAGATACAGACACGAATGGGGTATGAGGTCAGGGCTGCAGATGCAGAGGACGCTGGATGGACAGACGGTTCCAGATACAGACACGGATGGGGTGTGAGGACAGAGCTGCAGCTGCACAGGACACGGAACTGATGGTTCCAGATACAGACACGGATGGGGTGTGAGGACAGAGCTGCAGCTGCAGAGGACACAGGATGGACGGGTCCCAGGCTCGTTCCCTGCTCTAGTGTGTGGCTGGCTCCCACCAGCAATGACCTATTGTAGGATCGAGGGTTGAGCAGGCAAGAGCGAGTTTGCCTTCGCTGTGGCTTCACCAGAGGAAACTGCTTGAATTTTGGGAGAGATTATGACCACTATAATTAAATTTTTTAGGATACTAGAGTTTTAACTCTTGTAGATTATAAAGAACCAAATAAAAGCAAAATAGACATTTATACTGAATGGATAGAGAATTCAATGTCCCTGCCACGTGGGAAGCCTGGGAGGCAGAGCTCACATGGCTCAGGTGGCAGGCCACGTCTGACTCCCCATGGGAACCGTGAGCACCTTTACAGGAATGCTGACCCGTGTGCCCAGCTGAGCTCACCATGCAGGTCCCAAGGACTCAGCCAGGTGGTGCCAGGACATCAGCAGCAATACGGGGGAAGTGACGAGGCTGCTGGCTACACATCATTGCGATCCGTCTCTCAACAGAACAGCCTCCAGGAGCTCCGGCTGACGCGTCAGAGTTCCACAACCATCCCGTGACCACGGGGGCATGGCCACCTCAGGCCGGGGGTGGCTCCCTGTTGACAGGCTTCGGTGAGGGGCATCCCTCTCCGACCACAGCTTCAGGATGCTACTGTGGTTGTTTGAATTCTGCGCTGTCAGTCACGTTAGTGAAAGGTGGCCTGGAAACCCCACCCATCCCACTCTGCCACGGAAGTCACCTCCCCTAGAAGACACGGCAGATGAAGCCAGCACGTGAACATCTTCAGTGTCGATGTGCCAGCCCCTGCCCGTCCCCCCGTGCCTTCTGCTGCAACGTTACGTGATAAGCTTTCTAGCCACGCACGAGGACACCAAGCAGATAGAAGCGCAGGTAGACAGACTGATAGAGAGGCGGACACACAGACCACCTGGTGGCACCAACCTCCGTGGACACGCTGCCACACGCGTGATATCCACATGCATGCCCAATGCTCACCAGCCTTTACATTCTTCTGGAAAGAATCACCGTGAAGCCCTTGCTCACAGAGTCTGAACCCAGACCCAGAGGGTCAGGAGGCCACTAAGCCCTGTGTGCAATCAGCTTCTTCCAGCCATGTTTCTTTACAACACTCTGAGATTTAGAAGAAAGAGGACAGACAATTCTGCAGCCCTCTTGCTGTCAGGGAAGGAAGCTTCCGCTGCACTTTCCCCACCTACACTAACCCCCATGTCTCACCCGAACCTCTCCTCTGTCGTGAACTGAACGTCCGTGTCCCCAGCCCCCCAACGTGAAGGTGCTGGGTGCCTGTGGGAAGTGACGAGGTCACCTTGTAAAAAGCCCCCGCAGCCTCCCTTGCTCCTCCTCACAGGACACGGCCAGGAGAGGCGTGTACGAAGCAGGTCCTCACCCGACGTCCAGCCTCCAGAACCTGGAGCGAGAAGCCTCTGCTGTCCAAGCCGCCCAGCTGTGGTGCCTTATTACCGCAGCCGAGCAGACCGACCCACACCAGCCTGCCTCCTCACTCAAACTGCGGGACGTGCCCGCGGGCTCCAGTCCCTGCGCCCCAGGACCCGGTGCAGCTTGCCACGGGCAGGAGCTACTAGCGTCGCCTGCAGGCCTGAGGCGCCTCCTCTCCCGTGAGCCGGTGGGCAGGCCAGGGGCGAGCCGGGTGGACAGTCCACCCAGGACTGGAGCCCCCCGGCTCCCAGGACCTGCACACATCCTGCACGCGGCTGCTCCCCTTGCAGTCCATACTCCCCCAAACCCCACAGGACGTGACACGGTGCTACGTATGTTCTTTGCTCGTCTTTGGATGGCTGGCCCGACGGCTAAACTCCCACTTCCACTACTCTGGGCACGCTGCCTTCCGCCTCTCCAGCCCCTCGGGCCGTTCTCCTGACCCCGGAACCCTCTGAGCACTTTCATCGAAGGCCCCAGTCACAACGGGCAGGCTTGTAGGAAGGTAGGCCATGCGGTATACCTTACTGACGTGTTTGTACAGCAACAAGAGGGATGGCCATTTTCCCAAGATCAGTGAATACAGGTGAGGTTACCCCACTGGGGTCTGATGGGAAAACATGCAGTTTCTGAAACTGATCTGCTCAGGTTCTCCGGGAGGGAAAGCAGAAAGCTGAATGAGTTAAACAACCTGCTGTCAAACGAGGATCCTCCTGCCACCAATGTGCCCAGGGAGCTGCACCTGGGCCCACGGATGGCAGCAGATGGCGGGCTCCACTGTAGGGGAGCAGAGGAAGAGGGACAGGAAATGAGGCAAACGGGGTGAGCCCAGGGTGAGGGCTGCTCTTCCACGTGAGGGAAAGGGGGGCAGCGCCCACGCCTGGTGAGCCAGAGACTTGACCGCGAGGGGCCCCCAGCAGAGCCACAGCCCCCGGGAGCATGAAGGTGCCTAACGCCCATTCTGGCTGCCGAGGACAGCACCCCAACCCCTGGAAGGAAGACAAACTCACACATGTTGTAAAAACATGGCGGCCGCGTAGAGTCAGTAAAGGTCATGGTGACTGCCTGGAGTAAAACATCCTCATGGATGTGTGGTTCATCACTTACAACTGGATCACAGCTTAGGCACGAGAGAGAATTAAATCCCGGCGTGAGCGCGGCGCAGGCACTTCACAGTATAGACTTACTATAATCCTTTCTCAGCATAAATTCCTCAAGTCAACACTGATATTTTAAGAGCAAACTTAGTTTCTCTGTATGTACGTGTGTGTAGGTGACTATAACCAGCGAGCCGACCTAAAGAAGGAGCTTTACGGCTAATCAATCGACACAGCAGTCTGAGGGCGCCTTCTCTAGAAAGGCCTGGGGGGGTGTGAAAATGCAGGGTCTCAAGGACATGTCCGGCTGAGGTGTCTATCCATGTCCTTCATCCCCCTGAGCACGAGCTCGGGCCCTGAGTCACACCCATCAGCCACTGCCGTCCGTGTGGATAAACAGCGTGGGGAGAAGGAAACGCCACTGGGCCCCTGAAGATCTCGCCACCCCTTACCTAACGGGAGCTTCAGAAATGACGGCGCATCCCTGAGATACTCAACAGTGATGGTCACTTCGTCGCCAGCATTTCTCAAAAGATGCACCTGTCAATGTGACAAAAAACAGCTACTTTACCATCACAAAAGGACCAGACACAGAGTTAAAAAAAACAAGATTCCTATGCACCTGGCCTATTTCTCAACAACTCTAGGTTGGCGATTACCCGAGACACTGAGACCCCGCGGGCTCCAGAAGAAGCTGCACGCCCCGCAGTCCACGACACCAGTGTGCCATCTACACAGACACTCACACACAGCAGTGGGGGCGTGCCACCATTCAACCACGGACCGGGCTCACTGCAACCTCCAGGGTGATCTACCAGAAAGTCATGTCAGGTGAGGAGTCGGTTTATTGGCACAAACAGCCAACTTTCAGACACTGGCAGAACCCAGGCGAGCTGGGTAATGAAGACACAGCAGATCACAAGCACAAGCTTCGGGGTTTCAATGACATTTGAATCCTGGAGACGTGAATGGGCGTCCCTTCAACGTGCCCACGCTTCTCTGCTGAGTGTCACATTATCTTCAGGGTTCGGTCACTTCATCCACCATCGCTGGGCTTCCATTTCTCGTCACATCTCCGCACACTCACTGACATGGAAGCAAGCGTGATGTCGCCGCTCCAGAGCCCAGAGGGGACTGGAATTTGCCAGAGTCCGGCTGGTGCGCGGCCAGCCCGCCCTCAGCAGTGTGGCCCTCCCCCACTCCTCCCTCCCCTGGCTCCCGCTTCCTTATTTGTCCCGTCACCCCGGGGCCAGCGTCTTACATGGATACCACAGCTTTCTCAGACACCTGCTATCATCCCCTCCGCGGCCCAGAGAGCCACACACATGCTCTCCTCTATCATCACACACAACCTCATGGGCACCAGCATCTCCGCCCCATGGACTGTGCCTGTCCATGGCCCGTGTCCCCTCGACCTTGACCTCACACCTAGGGACCCAAGCCCTGAATTCCCCTCAAATACGCCAGGCTGGAGTCAGAGAAACTGCAGACGCACCTCCCTGGGGTCCTACTCCTTCTTCCCCCTGGTGGTGCACGGACAGCCTCCTGCCTCCCGCACGCCAGCCTGCGCTTCATGAGGATTAAACTGCACGATCCTGTGGCCTCACCCCCATCGCACACGTGGCCAAGGCAGCCGGGGCCATGCCTTCCGTGCAGCCACCTCATCCCCCCCGGGTCTGGATGCAGGTGCACACAGGACACACAGGCCGCTGTCGGCCCACTGTCATGGACGAGGTGCAAACCCGCCTTCAAACACGCAAGAGACCCACTCACTCAGAAACGGACGCACTTCTCCAAGGAACTCATGGGAGAGGGCACAGCCCCCGGACCAGGAGGCGCGTCGGGAGCATCCCAGGCCCGCAGCCGCCTGTCCGCACCAGCCTCTCCTCGCTGACAGGACGCAGCAGGACCTGACCATCGCTGTGGTGCCCGGGATCCACGTGCACCACGTGGGAAGCTCAGTGCAACTGGGTTCTCTCCATCTGACCCAAGAGACCCCAACCAGCCACACGGGCCGTGAGCAGCCCTCCTCTCTGGATGGGGTGGGATCCTGCGACTCAGCACTTCTGAGGAAGGGGACGGCACTGAAGCATCCGAAACATCCTGAGCTCACGCAGATTTAAACTTCGAAGGGCAAGTGTCCCCTGGACAGCAAGTCCCGGACCTTGACCCCAACGCAGCAGGCAGACATGCTCCCGCCAGCCTGCTCCAAATTCTTCCTGAAATAAGACACGCACGCCCCACCTGCTAAAGCATCTGGAGCAGTTTCACGTTTAGTAACTTTCACACGCCTTTCTGAAGACGAAATTACTTTGAAGCGTTAAAATCTCCTACCCATTTAGTAAAGGCTGACTGACCCCAACGGGACCCGCTGCATCTTTCCACGACGTCCTCGAGCTCGGTGTGCTGGGTCCTCACGGAGGGACCACTGCGGACACGCTGATTTTGTCCGAGTGACCGTGAAGTGTGCGGCGAGTGGCCCGGAGCATCAGGCATTTTTACCGGAGGCGGGTCCCCCTCAGCCGCTGTGCCCCCGTGATGCTCGGGGCGCCCACGCGCGGGTCACGAGGGCTCCGCTTCATCGCGCACCGTCCCGGATTCAGGGCAGTGTGTACGCGCTCAGAAACACCTGCGGGCGCTGATCGCTGGTGCCTCCAAACTCGCCGAACGAGCGCCTGCAAGCGCGCTCCCCCACGCCACCCCTGAAGAGTGACAGCTGCGGGAGGGACCCCGACTCCAGGTCCAGGCCCGGCGGCTCCTTTCCGCCCGGAGCCACACGGACCCGCCTTCTGCCTCTAATTAACACCCGTCTTCACGCCCGTCCGCCCGCACTGCTGACCCCGGGGCACATCCGTTCCGACCCCACCGGGAAAGCGGGAGGGAGTCCAGCCTCTGATTCGCAGCCGTGCCCTCAGAGCCCACAGGGACGCCCACGACCTTCCTCTCCAAAGGACTCGGCTTCCACAGGGGCTCTCCCGAGCCCCCAACAAACGCCCCTCGAGGCTTCCAAGAGCCGGGCGTCTTCGCGGCTGGGCGGGGAGGTCATCGGCCAGGGTTCCGAGGCCGCGGCCGAAGGTCGGGGCCGATGGCTCGACGCCGGGGAGCCGCCCCCGGGCCGCAGACGCGCACGGGGCCGCGCAAGCCGTGAGGTCCTCCCTGCAGGGACACCGATCCCGCCCGGGGACCCCCGACCTCACTGAACTGATCCCCTCCCGACACCACTCACTGGGGCACAAGCCCTGTGTCCACGTCGGGGGCTGGACACGCGCAGGGCAAGTGCGCCACGCCGTCGGCACAATTCTTCCACAACGCCTTACAAACTCACCTCAATTCACGAGGCCTCTGAGGCGAAGAAACCACTCGGTGTGGTCATGCACGCCGCTGATGCGCACGCAGGCGCGCGCGCACGCACGCATGCGCAGGCTCCCACACAGGCGCATGCTCTCACACACGCATGCACGCACGCACACGGGTGCACGCTCGCACGCATGCGCAGGCTCCCACACAGGCGCATGCTCTCACACGCGCATGCACGCACGCACGCACACAGGCACACGCTCCCACACAGGTGCATGCCCGACCCATGGGCTCCCCGGCCTTCTCCTCTCCCTGGGGTCGGATCGCTCACCCGACCATACGAACAAGGTCATACGTCCGACCTTGCTGTGTGTCCACATCTGCACCACCGCGTCTGTCCTCCAGCTTGTTCCCGAGGCTGACCCCACTAACACTGTCGTCCCTGGGACCATCCGCCCCAAGCTAGCACCTGACACCCTCCTTGTTCAGCGTGAATTCCAAGATCCGTCACCCTCCCCCTCACCCCCCGGCAGCGCTGCACCAGCCACGCTCACCCGACCCCCCACCAGCCCACCGCTAAGTCCCTGGAAACGCACAGCTCGGACGGGCTCGGTGCGTGTCACGTGGTCACGCTGTCGGCCCTGCGGGCCCAGCACGTCTCCCTTATGGAAGCTGAGCCCAGGACCAAGCACACGTGCGTGCCATCCTGAACCTCCCCCCGCCGGCAAACAGAACGGTTGGTGTGCACGGTGGGAGCCCGACGTGTAAATCCTCCTTCCCTCAACTGCCTGGCATGCTAAACGCACCCAGCTACAGTCTGTTGAAACAACCTGCCTGTTCGCCGTGTGACTTCCTAAGTGCTTCATTCCCATGCACCTAAGGGAATAAAAGGTTAGTTTATGAGCGCTCCCCTTAAGCTCAGGTGTAGAACCAGCACACTTTGAACAAAGAAGCTACGTTATTGTAAATGATTAGTGCCACAGTCAGCAGCAGGGTATCCTAAGTCAGAAACAGTTCACGCAGCGGGCCCTGGGAGCCACATCAGATCTGCTGGATCTGGGAGCCGCAGCCGGGACCGGTGCATCCGTGCACCTGATGGACCAGGTACCAGCCTAGCTGGCAAGGTGACCTTGACGCACGACCTTCTGTGCGGAGAGGAGACCGTGCAGGGTCAACTACCTTGCCTTATAAATCTCTGCAGGGACGGGAAGCTCAGCATCTGTCTCCAGCCTCGGGAAGCACCGCTGCACGGGGTCCCGCTGCCCTTAGTCACAGCCAGCGCCCACACCTCACACTCCTCTTATGTGTGCGTGACGGAGCTGTTTCAAGAGTCCGGAAAAAGGGTTTTGCCCAGAGACAGAACTGCACTGTGCTTCCCAAAGGAACATGATGTTAGTTGTTTCTACCTGAATCGCTGCCTTATCCCCAAACAGAACTTACATGTTAATGCCTCCTCACTGATAACTTCCCTCTCGTTGCTCCTTCCACATGTGAGCCTGGCGCGTGGGTCCACGTGGCACCTGCCTGAGCACTGAGAGTCTGCATGGGACCCAGAGTCAATCCTGTGAAATCCTCTTTGCGGGATCTCCGCTCTTATCTGTGTCTTTGCAAACCATAACAACCACAAACCGCCAACCTATGACCTAAGTGACCCCACTGTCCACTCGTTGGGATAGTGAGCTGTTGCTGGGCTCTGGCAGGGTCTGAATGCTTGACCACAGGTCCACGAGCCACAACACAAAGCAACTGTCCACCAAGGCTCAAACGTCACCTGCCCTGCAAAGCCACACAAGCTGGACGTGGGCAGCGACCTTACCAAGAGGGACTGGTCTATACACGACTGGGCTGGACCAGGTCTCGGCGGAAGAGGTGAGCACATGAGCAGGAGTCTCAACCCCCTACTGCTGCCACATGACACCTGTGTCCCATAAACCACACCCGTGACCTTACAACAAGTTGTGTTCCCCATTCCTGTGATTTTGAACACTACTAATTAAGAGGTCTGGAAATTATGGAGACATTGTGCTGAAACTAAGGTATCTCCTGAAATCTCTGTGTGGTGCTGATTCTAATGTGCCCCAGGGTGGAGAACCACCTCCCCCAGCAATTTCCCAGCTCATGAGTAAGAAAATATTGTCAGTTAGTTATCTTTACATGTCTCTGTACCCATTGGTCATCTAATCTTCTATCTATAATCCACCTGCCCACCCATCAGTCTAATCCATGCTTTTTGGCTCATGTCTGATCCAGCTCCAAGACTCCTTTTCACGAGATGGAAAGGCTTCTGGAGCCACCTGTCTGTTCATAGTGATGGAGCTTCTGGGCACATTCTCACCTGAGCAGAGACGCAGGGAATGATAACACCTGATCCCAAAAGAGAGGATGTAGGGAGGCGGTGGGAGGAAACAGAGGGGGACTCCACCGGGACAGGGTGAGGGGCGTCTCTGCCAGGAGCCGAGCTGAGAGCAGAGGGTGGCTCTCCTCCAACGTGAATGCAGCACATTGCTCCGCATCAGACCACACTCACCCTTGAGGGCAAGGCCTGGCTTATGCACGATTCGATGCCCTTAGTTCCAACATAAGACATGTTCCATAAATATCTGTCAAGTGAGAATGGCCTGGGGAAAGCGAGCCCCCCTTCTAACAGACGGAGCGAACCTCGGTGAGGGGCGCCGGGTGAGTGGTGGTGCTCAGCCTGGGACATGCAGCTGCTCTGAGCTCCACACCATCCTCTGTTCTGTGTTTAACACACGTGACTGACTTTATTTCTGCCCTGAGGCCTTACTGAGGCTGGATGGGTATGGAAACATGTGAAAAAGGACAGATTTTGACTCAACTAGGAGACTCATGAATTTTTACTGATCAGGGCAGTTCTCACCAATGTGTTCATAGTACCCAAGAACTCAGTCTGCTACATCAGACTAGAAGTAACTTTCTACCACGATGCTCTCATATCTGAAAGGTCTTTTTAAAAGTTCTGACCATATTGCAGGGAAAATGAAATCTGTCAGGTGGGCCATTCTGAGGTCCTGTCAGCCCGGCCCACTCAGCCTAGCCTGCCTGTGAGCCCCGCCTGCAGACCCGCCCCGGTCCCTGCTCCTACCCGCACACGTCAGACTCAGTGACTTTCCTTTGTCTCGGATGACGTGTCTCAGAATTTGCCCAAGACACAAACTTGCCCATGGACAGTCTGACCCTGCCACGGCTGCTGTAACAACAGACACCGATGTGGAGAAAAACCCGCGTGTATTAAACAGGGAAGCTGTAGGCTTGTCCCCACATATGTATTACATGCAAATAAGCAGATTTCTGTCCCTGTCATGTAGCAAAACTATTCCGAAGCTTGGGACGGTATGTGCGTGAGGAAGATTCATTTTGTGGATCCTTTGTGTTCAAGCAGAGCTGACATTCTTCCTTTTAGAATTAACTGAAACTAGGATTTACTCTGAAAAATGAGGATGTGAGGCTATGTGATTTATGAGGCCTTCAGAAACTTAATATTTTTATGAACTTTATGAATCTGAAAAACGTAATCTGTTTCATTAGTAGTGCTAAAACCACATCTTTTCTGTCACATAAGAATCTAGACATATCATTTGATAATGTGATTTAAAGGTGTATCTGTACCCAATATTGGAATAGCTCTGTTTACAAGGTTTGCCCATCATTCACTCAAGGATGAGCATTTGGGTGAACACTGCCTGCTCTCTCTGGGCTGGGGCGGGGTGCACGGGGCCCTCTGAGTCCTGTCTTCCTTCACCCTAAGAAAGCAAACCTGCAGAGAAAACACAGACGTGCAGCTTAGAACGTGGACAGTTGGAAACACTCCATGCATGTGCACATACACCCCAAACTGTGTGTCCCTTGAGAGCCAGGACGTGTTTATGCTGACTGCGAGTGCCTTCTCCAGGCCCGGCGCAGATCAGGAGCCATGCGTCGGCCCCACAGGAAGAGGTGGGGGTGCATACGGATTCTTCGCAGGTGAGCAAACAAGATGGGCTGTGAGTAGGTGTCCTGGAAGCTCAGTGTGCTTCGTCTCGGGGACCTTCCCGCACAGCGGCTGTCTGCCCTCACCTGGAGCTAATGGTTGGTTTCCTGGGAAAACAAACCCTGAGGCAGGGATGTCCACACGCCAACCCTTCAGGGGATGTTCACAGACTGAAATGTGCTGGGAACCCTGTAACCCTCAGAACAAGCTCCCTGTGAGAGGCGTCCACACCCGTGCCTCCGGGACCAGGCGTTCCTCCTGGCCTCGCCCCCTCTCCCCCAGGTGCCACCCCTGCACTGAGCTGCACCTGTGGCTGTCCCCGTCGCCCTCCCTCATCGACGTCACCCTCCTTCATCGACGGCACCTGCGACCTTGACCCCACCGCTCCGTGGTGCCATCCTGGCATCAGCCATGCCCTGTGCACAGACGTCAGAGCTTCTCTGTGCCCAGCATCCCATGGGGTGTTTATCCATCCTTCCTTGCATCCTGCGGTCTGACCTGACCACAGAAGGAAGTCCAGGGCAAATGCATGTTGATGAGCCCTCGTCCCAGGTATCACCAGGTGTGTGCATCATGAGACGTTCTGCAAGGTGTCTGCCCACATTACACACAAGCATGTGAGAGCAAACCAGCAAGGGGACACCTGACAGACACGTCTCACCACCGGCCGGGCAGCATCCACACTCCCCAAGGCTCAGTCTTCCCAGTTAGAATGGGAGCAGCACCGTTCACCCTGCACAGCTTGTGAAGGCCCATCGCGGTGTCCATGATGCACCTCCCCGCACACAGGCATCTCACAGGGCCTCCGGCAAGGCACCTGCTGAGCCTTTCTAGCGTTCTTTCCAGTTCACAAATACACTCAGTGAAATATGATTTACAGAGAAAAGTAATCACAGCAAAAGAATATACAACAAGCAGAACAAAAGTTACAAAAGGAGGCACACTCACCACTTCTTCGTGGGTTGCATCTTCTACATTAATGCCGTTAACCTGAAAGGACGACAAATTGAAAAGTTTGAGGATGATATTGGTCACTAGAAGTTTAAAGTAACAACAGAGCCAAGGGCTAACGTTTGCAATACTGACCTGCAGCACGGCATCTCCTACGAACAACATCCCTGTCTGGTCAGCTGCAGGGTTGCAAAAGGGGCACAAGTGTTAAGAAACATTCAGGGACGTCATGCTTTGTTAGGGCACTTGTCCAAGCTTAGTGTCAGCAGCAACTGGAATGGCTTGTGTGTGGGCACATGCGCGTGCATGAGTGGGAACATGCGTGTGTGCACGTCTGTGGGTGAATGTGTGCATGGGAACACGCATGCATGAGTGTGCACATGTGGGGAATGTGTGTGCCCATGAGTGTATGCACACGTGCATGTATTGGGAATGTGTGCGTGTGTGGGTGAGCGTGTGTGAGCACGTGCACACTTGTGTGGGTGAACATGTGTGTGAATGAGTGCACACATGCGTGGGGAATGTGCGTGTTTGTGAGTGTGCACACATGCATGTGTGGGTGTGATTGTGTCGCACGTGTGTGTGGGTGACCGTGTGCACTCATGTTGGTGAATGTGTGTGAACATGTGCATGTGAGCACGTGTGTCAGTGTGCATGGGGCGTGCAAATGTGAGTGCACTTGGGCGTGCATGGATGTGTGTGGACTGCATGGGTGCACACGCACGTGCATGGGCCCGTGTAGGTGTGGGAAAACGTCAGCAGCCAAGCAGCAGGCACCCCACCCATCAGGCTGAACAGCCAATTTGAAGCTCATTAAGAGAGTTACTTCGCAGACATGTAAGTGTTGTTTAATATGGAACACGAATGTCACCTCCTCCTAGTGAAGAATTTCACCACCTTATGTGTAAAGTCTGATTCCCAGTTTTCATTAAGTCGGCACAGACAACGGAACAGGAATCCCAAAAGCTGTTCAGCATTTCTGCACTTTCTCGGGAACAAATTTACACAGACAGTTGTAATTAAGGAGACGGTGCGGAGAACACAGATGGGAACATGCCCTGGGGAGCCCGACAGAGGCTCACGGCACCGTCCCCACCGCCCCTCCAGTCCTCAGGGGCGGGGACAGCTGCTTCCAGTAGATGAGCACATCTGCCCAAAATGTAAAGCATCTTGAATTCCCACCCTCCTATGAATTTGTTTCAATTTTTTAGTCTTCGGTTAAATATTGGAGACCAAATAATAAGGTATTCTTTTAACACTGCAATTCTCTATGTTCCCTGAATGCATTTAATGCTAATTGTTAATATTATTTCTGGTCATTGACAAATATTAAACTTTTTTGAAAATATAGTACAGCCTTTATTTGACTAAATGTAATGGTACTGAATTTAGGTAATTAGCAATGTTCTCGTTTACACGGCAACCTTGCCCAGAAAGCCTGCATGGCCTGGCGGTGTGACCTGTCTCTCTCCGTGTCTATCTCTGGGTCTCTCTCCGCTCTCCCCACCCTTCTGTTTTTCCGAACCCTGTCCAGCTCTGAGCTGGGGGCAGGGAACAGGACAATACTGATTTCAGGGGCTCCAAGTCTACCAGGTGACAATCCACACACGGCAACAGAAGGATTATTGACTACTGCCTATACAAATATTTTGTAAAATTATGCACGGTAGCATCCACATCCACATATAGCTCTGACAAGCACGAGAGGTGCAGACGGGCTGGTGAACCCCAGGTGCAGGATTTAATTGTGCAGGACCTCGGGAAAACCTAGAACACAGACACAGTTCTGCCCTGAAGCTGAACAGAAACAAGGGGGGTCCACACCAGGCTTGGTCAGGTGGAACGGGGGGAGGCAGGATGGGCAAGGGACGGAGCACTAAGGACAGGTAGTCACGGGTCACGGTGTGAGGCACTAGACACCACGTCACAGGAAGGGACTTCATTTCACTGCTATCATGCATCCTTCAGGGCGGGGCTACCCCTCTCAAACCCTCCCTTAGTGACCTGCACGTACTTGCCATGCAGTGAACGTCAGTGAAGGACACTTTTATCCCCCGAGTCTTTCTGGGAAAATGTCATCTATATGAACAGTGAACTCAGGCAGTGAGAAGTTCAACATTATCTGAAAAAATATTTTTTTTTGTTTCCAGACATTCAGATATGAAGTCTTAAGAGTTTGAATAGTGAGGTTCTTATTTGCAAAATTATACAAATCTACTCAATAAATATTAACATATTTATATATGGACATGTAATTGTTTCAAGTGTATATGTGATCTATCCCTTTGACGTGTCTGTGCCTAGAACCCACTGACTCCCAGCCCTACCTGACTTGTCCGAACCCCAAGTTCTCAGCTCTCTGGCCTTGGGACCAGCCCCTCTCTGGCCGTGGGACCACCCACTCTCCAGCCATGGGACCAGCCCCGCTCCAGCCGTGGGACCAGCCCCGCTCCAGCCGTAGAACCAGCCCCTCTCTGGCCGTGGGGATCAGCCTTATAACTGAGGCAACCCCTTGACTCTTCCTGGGGCCGTGTTCTCACGGTGTGATCGAACTGACTTCCCCCCTGTGCACCACGTGGCAGCGCTCCCACAGGAAGCCTCTGCCAGCTCTCAGGGGTCTCTGTCTTGCTCCTTCCCACAGAACGCTGACCAAGGAAAAGCCTCAGGCGGTGGCCAGTTTGTGGTCAGCCCTCCCCAAAGACGCTGCACAGCCCCTGCCCTTCCCCACGGTCTGTGTCCCCATCCCTGCCGTGCACCGACCACCTCAAGTCACTGCTCCTTTGCAGAGCGAATCGATGGCCTTTGAGACTGACCTCTGCTCAGGTATTTAAAACCAATATTCTTGTCTTCGCTTTTGTGAGAAAGAAAAGGACAAAAGTAAAAGTTTTTTCTATTAAAATTAAACAATAACAAAAATGTGATGGTGTTAGGGATCTGTTAAAAATAATCATTTGATATCTTTTTGAGACCGATGTCTCAAGAAGAACCCACCCAAGGCTCTGCAAAACCAGAATTATCAGAGAGAGACTCATCATCTTCCGTGGTCTTGGTCTAACTTTCTGAAAACAAGCCCACGTCCAGGACATCCCCCGTTCTCGGCAATTCTGCCTAAAGCACAGGTCCACATCAGCACTGGGGCTCCACGTGATTCCTGGCGCCGTGTTCAGCCCGACTTCAAGGGCAGCCTTGCTTACGGATCCTCCCAGCGCTGTGAGGCAGGTGAGATGCAGAGGGAGAGGCCACCACCCACGCGGTCTCCACCATCTCCGCAGGTACGGGACACGCACCAGCCCTGGTGCTCAGCAAGGAAGCCCTAAAAGCTCATGACCACAACCTCAGTTCCACACCCTGAGCCCCACAAGATACCCGGTCCAAGCACATGCCAGTCCGCTGGCCATGTGTGCGGCGACCTCGTGTTGTGGTCATACGTGTTGCACCTGATACTTCACGTCAGGTGAAGCCAACCGGTGGCGTCTGCACTAGCCAGTCAGAAGACGGGCCCCATAGAGCGACGGCCCTCGGGTCTGAGCGCAGTCCCGGCGGCGCTTGGCAGGGACTGTGCACCACAATGAGCTCATTTCCCAAACAGCACCCTTGTTCACCGTCTAGACTCTCCCAGACGCCATTATTCCATGTGCACGAGGGAGACTGAGTGCACCTGCCTCGAAGGCCTGCAAGGGCTGCAAGGGCTGCACGTCAGTCCTCGAAAGTGTTCACAGAGGACCTCTCCCCTGCTTCCTAGGAGCCCCGGGGAGATGTGCTTTTGACAATGGGAACACCTAAATTTTTGAAGTAATTTAAGGGATTTCAGACATTTTGAAATAAATAAAAAGGCATTTCCATCTTCCAGGACGGCCCTCAGCAGCGGTAGCCGACGCAGTCAACAGAATTGGCAGAATGTAAGGAGTGACGGCCAAGCAGGTCCCAGGCCGGTGCGTCTGGGGCAGACGGCACCATGGGGGACGCGCCGGGGGACGCGCCAGGGGACGGCCGCAGCCCAGCCGACTGGGTCCTTGGTGCAAACCTGCTTCCCTTGATCTTCACACGCAGCGACCGTCAGAAGCAGGAATGCCGGCAGCCTCCAGTCCCCTGCTCTGCTTCGGTCGAGCTCTCTGCCGTGGGCTGCTGAAGATGAAGACTCTCCCCACACAGGAGTCACGTCCCACCCATCCTTCAGAGCCTGGGATCCACCAGAACATCGAGGTTTCAGCATTTCTCTTCAGCGCTGAAGTTCTCTTTTATTCTGTTTAAGTTGTTTATTTTGATGGCTATAAAAACATACCTTTCATTGATTCGTCTACAATAAAGAAGAAGGAACGTTGAAATACTCCTCATTCAATTTTCTCCAGCTCTAACCAGGCCCAGGGCGAGACCCTGGGACCCTCTCCCTCATACGGCCTGCGCACTGGAGATGAAGAGTAGAACGTGGTTGGTTACAGAAGCAGGGGGAGGTAGTTTGGCCTCAAAATTCCAAATCCAGCTCCACACTCACCCACCCCAAGGTGAAAGGACTTTCTCAGGCTACAGCTACACAAATCCGGTCAGGTCCAGGTTAACCCATCTCAAAGAGAAGGAGTCTACCAAGATGCACAGACCCCCAGGAAGAGTTAGGGGAAGGGACTACTCTACCCGTGTGGGCACATGGGCCCGCATGTCTAGCCTACATTCTACACTCCTCTACTGAACGGACGGGAAGGTGAGGAGCTCTGCGGGCAGCAAGACCAGAACCCGGGACACAGGCCCCCAGGTCTGAGCAGTGACACCCCAAGGACGCGGTGCTGTGAAATGTTCAAGTCTACAAAAAGGCAGCTCAGACTCTCCCATCCGCTCCCTGAGGCTGGCCCTCTGCTCTCCTGGTACCTGTCGTACACTTACCAGGGTGTGCAAGACGGCAGGGGTCGCAAAGACCTCAACGTGGGCTACACATACAGGAGTTCTGTCAAATGGAACAGGGGTCAGACGGGAAAAGCTGTAACATGCATTTGTTAAACTGACGAAATATCATGGACATGAAAATAAATCAATCACCAATCCTATATTGTGACACATGTTCATGGCAGCAAGATGCTAAATACAAGTGAGAATACCAAAGCAAAACAGAGGGGCGCCTCGGTGGCTCAGTCGGTTAAGCATCTCACTCTTGATTTCAGCTCAGGTCATGATCTCAGGGTCGTGAGGTGGAGCCCATGTCGGGCTCCTCTCTCAGCGGGGAGTCTGCTTGAGATTCTCGCTCTTTCTCCCTCTGCTCCTCCCCCTGCTCATGCTCACTCTCTCTCTAATAAATAATTTAAAAAAAAAAAAGTAAAATAGAAATCAGGGGTCCAGGAGACCCACAGCTGCACCCCACACAGCTCAGACACTGGAGGAGGTCTGATAAGCACAAGATTACAACTGCGGGAGCTCGGCCCCTTGCAGGCCGGAGAGCAGGGCACATCCAGAACTTTCTGCGATCAACAACTGAATCAGAGAAGCTTATGATGTTCCTTTTGCTTTTTAAAAACATAAATATCATTAAGAAGGTACGTGTGTGACTCAAGACACTCCCTTCATGGGGACCCTGTTTGTGACCGAGCACTGGGGGCGAGTGGGGGAGTCCGCATCCCGAGAGGGTGCGGGGAAGCCAGGCAAGGTGGAGCTTCTGCAGGTGGGCATGCGCCTCAGGAGACCTGCGGGTCAGCGGGTGACCATGGCCAGCAACACTCGAAGGGCTGGATGTCCACCTGAGCATTTACGGTTTTCTGAGTGGAGAGGGTCACGGAAGATTTCTAGAGCTACCACACAGAGTGTTAAGTAGTAAGTTCAAAGGATGTGGACACACACAACACACGTGTGTTCTCAGTGTGAGTGCTACACTCACACAAAACTCCTCTCGGGCTCTGATGAAATCTTCGTAGTAACCTTTATGGAAGGGGCCAAATCCTACTGCCTATGGCCATTTCAGGGCTTTAAGTGAGATTTGGGGTGATCACATCGCCAGCAACCCACGAGCCACCCCAATGAGCCTGCACTTGCAAATCCTGAGCAGGTGGGCCTGGGCAGGTACACTCAACACCTGGCGGAAGCAGGGAGCGCACGTCTGAGACCGATCTCATCCCAAACAGCGGGCTGGCTGGGCTCAAGGCACACAACACGGCATGGCGCACCTCTCCACTAGTCTGTGAGGGGAATGCCACATGCACTGAGCAAGTTCTGTGGGGCCCCTCTCGCCTCCCAGGTGTTGCCAAGACCTAGAAAGACTTCCCCACTCACTAAATACCACTCTCCTCACTGGCAGAATCAACAGGATCCGCTTGAGCTGCACGAGGTGGGGATGCCAGGAAAAAGCTCTGTGCACCCCTGGATTCTGAGAAACCAGTGAGGGGCCCTGACCGTCAGCATTGTGGGGGCAGAGGCCGCCGGTCAGAGTGCAGCTCCCCAGAGCTGTGGCACCCTCCTGAAGAGAAGAGGGAGTGAAGGCCCAGTCACAGCACCCGCCCAGGGGGGCTGTGATGCCCCCCATGGCCTCGGTGGTCACCCAAGGACTCAGCTGGTCCAGCCTCCCGCTGTCGTGTGGAATCTCAGCGTGCCCGCTGAGAGAAGCTTGACTTCCAGAGCCAGCAAGATCTCCACACTGATGACTTCACAGCAAGGACAGTGAAGCCCAACCAGGACAAGTGAGCTCCTCGGGAATACGCTTCAAGGCTCCAGGGCCGGCTCTTCTGAAAGGCCATCCAAAGTCCACCACCCACAAAGCCCCAGGATCGTGAAATTTAATTACATCCTTAGACAGACCTGAGCGCAGCTTATCCTGCTTACTGGCAACAGCACATCTGCTCTACACACCTTAAGAGGTAATTAACCTTCAACTATGAAGCTTAATCTCTTGTTGGTTATGTACATATTCTGTCCATGATCACACATACAGTGTACACATGATACATAGAACAGGCTCCGACCTAGGCATCCACATGTGCACATGCACATACACTCACACAAACACGGCAACTTGCATGCATGCATTCAGGGACTGGTCTACGGTTCTCCTCCAAGCAAAGGTCCTGTGCATCCCGTCTCTGTGTCCGGGAGACTGGAAAGGAAACAGGCATCCAGGATGTATTTAGGAGATAGAGAAAGTTGTAAGAGAAGGGCGGAGGTACCAGACAGAGGGGAACCATACGCAGATTGGCAGAAAGGTGGCACTGGACCCTAGGTGTCCTGGGTCTAAGTTCTTCACTATTTCATTTGACCCCTATATTCCTTCGTATTATCATTAAAAAAAAAAAAGCCCACAAGTATATAGGCATTTCCTGTATACATTTTAGACATTTCTTCACAAGGTAAATGCAGCATCATCTCAGATGCACATTTGGGAGACACTGAAATAAACAAGAGACTTGAGGAATAAGTGCTCACTGACTAGTCGCCACTATCCAGAGGGTGGACTGGTATGAAATGCTGGAGTTTTCTAATTTTAGTAAAGATAATTTTACTACATTATTTCTAAGATTTTTTTTCTAGTTGGTAACCACTTATGGCTCATTAATTATTAACAAATGGAGTAAAAAGTCATATGGTTAAAACCACATATTTTAGGAAATTTATGCATAGAATACAGTAAATTAGGAAAAATTTCAGTGTGAACTTGGAGCCTGTAAAAGGAAGTGTTTTCTAGCTCACTACATTAAATGTTCCGACAGCTGCCATACCTGCTTCTCTACTTGTCACCACGTCCTCGTGTCCCTGGCTCCCAGACCTTGTGCACCAGCAAGAAAGGGCTCCCCAGCAGGTGCCGATTACACGCTTGGCACAGAAGCAAGCACACAGGTTGGGAAGCCAGTCGTGAGCTTAATTAACAGAAGAACGAAAGAGAAGCAGCACGAGAAAGTGGGATACAGCTAGAAAGGTAAGGACCAAGTAGGGACTTTGTCATCACAATGTGAAGAACTGGTCATAAGTATTAAGAAAAAGCATCCAATGGCGTGCCCCAAAATAAGGATTAGTCGAAGTTTTGAAAAGCAGAGCTAATGGACACACGAGATCCTTTGTCTCCAAGGAAATGAAGCTGCTGAAGGCACAGTTGCTGACAAAATGCAAGTGAGGGCCCCCCATGCTTGCCCAGGCCCCCCCCCCAAGCCACCTCTCCCATGACAGGTGCATCTCCTCGTACTGTTTCAGCAGAGGGTGGGTCTCCTCCTAGTGAAAGGAGGTCCTGCCCTGCCCTAAACCCAAGCTGGAAAGAGCTGTCCCAACAACACGGGGCATGCTCATTCCCTCGGCCTTTCTGGGGGTGGATTTGGGGTCCAGTTCCAGTTACTGAGGTGGAAAAGATGCTTGAAGGCCTTCTTCTTGAAAGAAAAGATGGCCCTTCCTAGGGGTGGCCTCCCCCATTTCTCTTCTGCCCTGCATCTTAAACCGCAAGTGCTATTTTGCAAACGTGAAACAGGTAACTCGAGGAGAAGGCCTAGTTGCTAAGGATGACTCTGCAGAAGGACGGGAAGAAGCTGCGGCCTGGACAGCTGACTTCTTGTTGAGTGAGAACAACAGACCCGCATTCCTTTAGGCTGCTGTACATTTAGGTTATTTCACAGCCAAACACATCCCTACCTGGACCTGAATCCGGATTTTCATGATGCTAATTTATCAGGGCAATACCCACCGAGGACCTCAGAGACGGGCCGGCTTGGCTGTTTGCCGGCCGTGTGTCTGAGGACCATCTCTGCCGTGTATCTGTGCCTCGGTGTTCTCATTGTACAGGGACGGTGGCCACGAGAGTCCCTATCCAACAGGGTCCTGAAAGGTCCTAGGGTGCATGGCTGGGCACAGAAAGCATTAGCTTAAGTTTATATCACATTAGGTATGGGTACCTGACTGGAGGCGTGTGCCTCAGCCTGGCTCGGGCCAGGTGCACGGGGGTCGGCCCGCGGGCTCCCCACGGAGCTGGCGAGGGACAGTGCCTGAAGTGTGCCGGCAGAAGCTCTGGCTGTGTCCTGCGTGCAGGCCCCGGAGGGACTTCACATGCTCGCTGGAGGTGGAAAAACTGTTGCGGAAGAATCAGAGGTGCAGAGGCCAGCCCAGCCACGGCCTCCCTCTGTGCCTCTGCACCCCGCTCAGACCCCCACTCCTTTCACAGCCCAGGGGGTCAGCTGCTCCTGTTCTCCGTGGACATTGCGTCCTTAGGACATCACCCATTAATTCAGGTGCTTCTCCTGTTTATTCCCCTGAGCCTCACACAGGTAACTGGGCCCAGTATGCCTGCACCTGCCACCGCACGGATCCCCACCCCCGCCCTCATTTCCAGCATTCACCTGACCCCCAATATCCACTGTGTCATTTTACCAAATGCCACTGGAAGCAGCTGAAGCTAAAGATACAGGGACTCCAGCAGGAGTCCTGTGGAGTCTCAGTAAAACCGCGCCCGGGGCCCCCTTCAAAGCACAGGAGAGTCTGGTGGCCGGTGTCCACATCCCCGAGCCGCTAGCACGGCCACTTCCTACAGCAGCCAGGTGATTGCTCGTTAATGGAAAACAGATCTTACCACCCCGCGTTTGGGAAGTCCTCAAACCACGCTCTCACTCAGATACAACCCAGGCTCCTTGCAGGGGCTTCGGAGCCCTGAAAGCCTGGCCACTGGCTTCTCCCTGCCCTGAGCTGCTGTGCGTCCTCTTGTCCATGTGCAGAATGCTCCCGCAGAGGGCCGACTTCCCCTGACCATGTCACACGATCCCCCTCACAACCACCACCACACGGTTTAGTCTCATAAACAGTGGTCACCACCTTCTCCAATTCTCTGTAACGGCAGGCTCACCACTGAATGCCCAGAACAGAACCTCTTCTAAAGAGGTTATCTGTTGAATGTGGTTGCACAAATTTGCAGATGAATGAGTGGACAACCCAATTTCCCCTTTGACCTTCCAGTTTATAGCCCCCTGGTTCCTGAACACAAAGCCAGGTAGACGTCAGGTTCCCACGGTAAGAGACTGAAGCTGCAGAGAATCCCTCAACATCTAGGCCTTTCTTCTGGGGACAATGAGACCTGCCCCCAATAGGGAGGGTGTCCAAGCTACGGAGGGTGCTGGCCATCTCCCTGGGGACAGGCAGTATCCCCACTTGCCACCGCTCACCCGGAGTCTCCGGTCTCCACAGCAAATCCTGACTCGTCAAGTTGCCGGACTGGGTACCAGTCTTCGATGACGTGTGATGGCGGCCATGCTGCGTCCCCGGGGCTCCGGCACACGGAGGCCCCACACCGCTTGCACCAGGCACCAGATGCAACGGCAGCTCTGCGTGGATTCACGGCAGCCAGAGCCGCCCTGCCCGCGAGACACCCGCCCTGAGCCGTACTCGGAAGAGGTGAACCACACCAGACCAAGCCCCGGTCTCTCAAGCTCCCAGGTCACTGAGCAGTTTATGCTGACTCTCCAAGTGCTTAGGGTGTAGAACATGCAGTCGGTGGAAAAGGGAAGCGAGGGTTCTGGATGGCAGGCAGACCCTGGCAGCAGCAGGGTGGGGGACACCCTGGCAGCAGCCGTCACGTCCAAGAGTGGCCTGAGCTGGGGGGGCCGACGGAGCAGAGGGATAGGTGGCCACGGGGTGGGGACAGGGCCCTGGCTCTCAGCTCGCAGGCCACCGACGCTGGAGACAGAGGCAGCCTGAGAAGACAGGACAGCTCCGTTCTGAGACCAGCCGGGCTTGCGTCCCTCGTGAAACTCCCACCAGCGCAGGCGGAAATCTCGGCTCAAGAGGGAGACCTCAGCGTGTTCTGGCTCCAGGACTGGTAAGAAGTCTGGGAATCCACTGGGTCCCAGGTCCCCCGGGGAGCCCCCAGCTCACAGCGGATGAGATGCATTCGGGTGACTTGGCGTCTTTCCTAAAACTGCAGCTTGGTTTCTCACTGGAGCTGTCCACACGTGGCCACGGTGACCTGTTCATCCCTCCACAGATATAGGAGGTCTTCTCTCCAAATTAAGCATGAAATCCCTTTCTGCTTTTTATCTGCTGGTTAATCTTACTTCCTTGTCGTTGTTCTTTTCTGACACTTACATTCATATCCATAAGTCAGAAACTCCACTAATGCAAAATAACTGTGAATGTTCACAAGATTACAGAAACAAATACCTCTGAGCCACCTTCCTTCAATTACCAGCCAGCCAAGCAGCTGGGCCTCAGGGCGCAGAAGTAACCAGATGCCCTCATTCAGGAACGAACTGATTTCTTTGCACCTGGCCGATTCTCACTTTAAAGGCACTGGAGAACTGTGCTCTGCAAAGCCTCAGCCCCACAGTGGTGCTCCGGGTGGTGCACAGCAGAAACACTTCAGTGCCGTGGAAGGTCTTTGGAGATGCTTTAAAAATGTCAACGAGAACGACCATCTGATGCAGAGACCAGTGCAGCTCCGTCCTGCCGTACATAGTTTTAATAAAACCGTATTTTCTTACAAAACTGAAACTCTTTTGTGTCACAAGGAAAAGCAGACTCAGGAGTATCGTGCTCTGGCTTCGCCTCGTAACCTGGTCTCCTTGGAGGCCCCGCTTCCCGGCAAGGACGGGGCTGGTGTCTTCACAGGCTCATTGGCCTCGGTCTCTGAGTAAACAGGATCCCATCTGCCGCAAACTTCAAAGGCTGGTTTGCAACTTTGCTCAACAAGGGGAAAAATGTGTATTGTTGAGCCGATTCCACAATGTCCTTTTGGTGAAAATGAGTGTTTCTGCAGATGCAAATGTGGTGATTAAAATCTTTCTTTGCACCAATGAGTCAAAGTTGGTGTGTGGAAATTCACATTCCTCGTAAACAGAACTCCAGCCACTGACCGTCACCGCCGCCCCGTGCACGCACACCTCCAGAGCACACAGTGTGGGGGGCCAGGCCTGCACCACCTCTCCCGCAATCGCTGGGCTGCCGTGTGCTCTGACATCAGGCTGTGGTTGGGCGGATGGGGTGAACCGTATGAGTGTGCTGAGTAAAAGCATGAGCTTATTCTCCACTCTTCACCCACACAGGAACGATTCTAACGTGTGGGCTGCCAGTCCACGGTGGGTCACCACATCCCTTACCCCTGTTTTCAGGGTCAGGGACCTGAAATGGCCCCTTCCCACGTCCTGTCCAATCCTAGCTTGGGGACAGGAGTCAGTCCCCCTGCACACACCGGCCGCGTGCCCCCCTGGCTCCCACACCAGGCAGGGGACGTGGTCCCTGAGCTGCAGGGACCAGGCTCCTACAGGCAGGGTAGAGGTCCCACTAAGAAGCCGAGCTGGTCTGTGCCATCCATTAAAGTGATCTTATTAGAAAGATCTCCCAGCTTATGAACAACAGCCCCCCAACACTGGAGGTGACCAGAAGTCCCACGTCCCCTTTCCGCTTCTGCACACAGTGACCTCAGTCAGTGGCAGCTGTGGTCCGATCATCCCTCCCGAGGCCCAGCGGTCCAGCCATTCCGGCCTCCCCGCCGAGCCGCTCCTGGAGGGTGGGATGCGATTTTCACCGCAGACCTCCAGGAGCACCGCTGACGGCCAGCAGTGGGGGCAGGTCTCCTCTGCTGTCACCCCGCTGCAAACACCCAGCGTCCCAGCCTCGGCATGTGTCCCCAGAGCACTGCTCCCATCGGCCACACAGGGAATCGGTACCTCTCTTAAGGGCTTGCAGTGTCAGCGGAAATGAAATAGGCACAGTCGTGTCGAGGGGAGGAGAGATGAGGCAAAAATAAAATGTCAGCTAAACGATGAAGTAAATGAACAGCAACTGATCTCCATCATTTTCAAACACGTGTTATCTTACAAACTGCCGCAAGGCGTACTCGGGACGTCCTGGCCGTGTTACCTGCGTGGCCTCTGAATATCCTCGATATGACGACAGGGACCCTGTGCTCGGCACCTCCCTGGAAGACAGGCAGAGAGAGGGGTCAGGCTCAGCGCAGACCCACACACAGAAAGAACGTCACACAGAAGAATGCATTCATACCTTTATACTCAGGCCCAAGCCACCAACGGGCTCTCTGCGAAGCGTAACAGTTCTGTGCTTTAAAAAATTTTAGAAAACAAAGCAAGTTGAGGTTAAAATGCATGATCAGAGAGTGAATGCAAAATGCAGATATAAATTCATAATTTAAACTTAAGTAACTGTTTAAAATACATTTGCAAAGGGGACACTGCTTAAATTCAGCAAGACACCATTTCACATCCTCAGTCTGTGGTATTACCTAGAGGAACAAAGACCTTGATTAAAAAAACAGGCAAACAAACGACAAACCAGGCCCTACTGCAGCCGTATTTAAAATCCGCGGGCAATCCCGGCACGTTGGCCCTGCCTTCCCGTTCCATGTCAGAGGACCGCAGGCCCCTGAGAAATGGCCCACACTCTCCCAGGGAGGGACCAGAGAAGCTGCAACCCATACTCAACCCGCCTTCAAAACCTGCTCTTCCCGCCAACCCCCAGCCTGGCTCCCTCCCACCGTGCCTCTTGCCCAGACCAACCACTTTTAGGCCCATTTTTAAGTAGTCAGTGTTGACCCATGCGTGCTGGGCATCACCCTGTCCTCTGACCACGGGGCCGGTGGTGATGAAAAGCTGGAAGTCGAGCAGCGCCCGTAACCAACAACGCCCCCAAACCTCTCACTCCAGTAAATCAGCAGTGCGCATTCTGCTTGGTCTAAAGTGACCAATCCTTAACCAGATGCACCAGATCTGCGGCTGAGGGTGAGAAACGGGCCCAGGGGCGGAGGAAGCGGAGGGTCAAGCATGTTCGTGCCTCAGAAAGATTCCATGGGAACATCAAGAATGACTTGCGCTATCTGCTTTCTAAGTGACGGTGCAGACACTTTCGGCCTGAACGGTGGCCAAGAGTGTGCTTGCAGAGCAGGGCGACCGGGGACAAGCCGAGGTCAGCAGGGCCCCGAGGGCTTCCGCACGAGCGCGAGGCCTGCCTGCCGCCAGCAGCGAGCCAGTGGGAACTGTCTGGCCGAGGAGGACGCCGGGTCTGCAGCGCGTCTCAGGTGTGACTCAGGTGTGACTCTGTTCTTGGGAATGAATTCACCATAAGCTCAAAGTAAAGAAACCAAAAATTGGAATAAATACAGCTCCTTTAAAGTGCTCAGATAGGCATCCATTAGGTAACACTTTAATAGAAAATTTTATATTTTGAGCTTCCCTGTGGCTGTAACATTCTCAGCTGTTGACAGTTTATGCAATCACAGTTCCAGGACGCGACTTCACGGCAATGGCTCGTTTTCTCCTCGTCTCCGGGCGCACCCGAGTGACGGTGAGGAGCGGGCCCAGTGCACGCCCGGGACACACTCATGGGGCTCCTACTGGGTCCTTTCCAAGTACTGAAACACCAGCAACCTGTCCCCTGACTCCACACAAAGGGCAGCAGGAGCAGAGGTGATTTAAATCCCGTGGCGGGAAGACAGAGATGCTCCTGCGTGTGGGGAGCTTCCCTCCACAAACTCCCAGAGCGGACTCCCGAGTCATCCAGCGTCTCGGGGAGCGTGAACAAGTGAACAAAGCAGAGGGATATCATTTATTCACGCTCTCACTCATTTCATAAGTGCCGAGTTTCTACTGTGTTTGGGGTGACACGGGAATGTGTCTCAGGCTTTCCCAGGAAATACTCTGGGCAAGAGAAGACTGGAAAATTGGGTCATCCAGTATTACACTAATCAAAAATCTCTACTATAGGGAATTTGTCAAAATATTCAACAATGGTTTTCAACTTTGCCCATTAACAGAAGCATTTGAACCTCACTGAGAGCAAGCAAATATACATCAGAGAAAAGAAACAAGAGTGTTTCTGTTTTGACAGACTTTGTCACATGACATTATAAATCTGTCGTTTTATTCACACATAGATCTCAAGAGGATCATTCAAAGAAAACATCAGAAAATGGATCACCTGTGGCAAAATGGGTTAACGCACACCAAAACTCTGGACTAAGATTCCCAAATTCCCAACAGGTGAAAGATGAAAACATTATGTCATCAACTTCTTTAACATCTGGTTAACAGAACAGAATTATCTGTTATTAAGCCAGAGTAGTATTTATTCAAATATTTGCTTGATGCAATCTGTCAAAATTCCCTTTCCGAGCAAATGTGTCTCAGTCACATAACCCTCTGCAAAACTGAATTTCTGCATCTGGAAAATGAGGGTTATGTGTCCTACCATAGGATGTCACCGTGGACTGAACTGTGTCCCCCCAAATCCCTATGTCGAAGTCCCATCCCCATGGGACCGCATCTAGAGGTAATTGAGGTTAGAGGGGGTCACAGGCTGGGCCCCATACACAGGGCTGCTGTCCCCATAGGAGCAGGACGAGGGGGACCCCAGAGCCCTCTCTGTGCGCTCAGAGTAAGGCCGTGGAGGGCACAGCGGGAGGATGCTGTCAGGGAGAGAGCACCTGACCTGTCCTGTGTGGGCAGCTGGGCCCACAAAGACGAGCCAGCCGAGGGAATTACGGGAAACCACCAAGTTTCACAGAAACCTCCGGATGGCAAGTCTCTGGGTGAAATGTTCTTCTTCCCGATCTTCCAACTCCCTCAAGGAGCGTGGAGGAATCTCGCATTTCACCGTTGGGAGGAAAGTTCAGCCAGTCTGTGTTCTCACAAATGAAGAGCATGTAACTACTAGGGCTCTAGAATGATTGTGGTGTTGTCATATTTAAGAATTTTGTTTTTCAAAACAAGATTTGTAAAAATCGGTTCATGGTGATGAAACCGTCCACAGGGTGGCCTGGCTCAGGCCCCTCCTTCGGGTCCCGATGTCTCAGGACCTCACAACCAAGTGAGAGATGGACACATTAACTTAAAGTCCTGGGAGAAGTTTCCAAAGCGGTTCTGCTAACATATGCAGATGCTAATGTCATCACAAGGCATTTTCTAATTCAACCAGCCTGTTGTTCTTCACCGAGCACACTCTGCGGAGTCCGTTTTCCCGAGCAGAGGGACCACCTCCGGCGAGACGCACCTGCCCCATAAATATGCTTCTCTTCGGTGTCTGGGGGCTGCTCTCACTTACTGGAGGGATGAATTATGAATTCAATCAAATGTATAATGAGACTTCTGGAGAATGAAGTTTGGAATCTAAAGTAACTATTCAATAAACTCATTTCCAACCCAATCCAGCTGTGTTTTTCACAAACATAAGAGATAAGGTCCTAAAGAAAATATTCTGTTTTATCCTTTAATCCCAAACTATGTTTTGACATTTACCGACTCCTGATTTATGGAGCAAAGAATAGGATGCAAAAAGGAACTAGAGAAAGGATATAAACTTAGGTGGATAAAGGTGGTAATAATGTTTATTTTATCACAAACAACAACAATGGAGTCGTGTGCGCTGAACACAGAATTTATCAGTGGGGCCAGCACCCCGGCAGGCGAGACGACAAATTCATCTGTCTCGGGAAGTTTAATACAAGTTTAATTCTTTACTCCAAACTAAAGTATCAGTTTGTTGATAGTCCTCACAGTACTTGTTACGTAAGAAATGAGCCTAATTTTTGAAAATGATTTTATTAAGTTCATTCGTTGTGATATACCTGAACGATCTGTAGGAATCGCTGAAGGAACGGCCGGGCAACCGCCAATCACTCTATTACTAGATGTTCTTCCGCATCTTAATTTACATGTTCCTTATCGCTTTTTCTAAAACTTTTGAACTTTTTAAAAACTTTAAGCCTTTTTTTCAGCAAAAAAGGGGGGGACTGACGATTTTTCTGGAAGGCATTGTAAGCTGAGCTGACCATCGGTGCCGCTCTGTGGCCCCCTCACAGGGTTTCACAGATCCGTTTCTAGGGAAGGGGTTTTGTGCTCAAAACTGATCAACTCTTTGTCCTTTCTACCAAGATAAGTGACACCCAGGACCCAGGAAATAAATATTCCAAAACGCATCTTCTGGTATGTATAAACATACGTGCGGGAAGGTGAAAACAGGCATGGTCTTGGATGTGAAGTCTACAGGGTGGCAAAGCCAACCTACAAATACCCGGAACGTCAGAGTGTGGGCCATGACCTAACATACTTATAGGGGAAAAGCTGAAAAGCCAGCACACGAGGAGCCTAGAATATGGAGCCAAAATGTCCCAGACCTAATCTAGATCCCCAGTCGGTATATAGATCTGTGACCCTCGCCAGACAAAACCTGCCCATGAGGAAGACAAGAGCGAAGCCGCCCCAACGCATGCAGAGGGGAGAGCGGAGAGCGAGCACCTGACAGCAAAGCGAGGAGAGACTGCAGGTTCACCCTCTCTGCCCAGAATCTGCCAGGCTCCTGCAGCCAGAGCCGGACGCCTTTCATCCACCGGGTGAAATCGGCTGTTCTGCCTCACGCGGCGGCGGCGCCTGCTCATTCCAGGGGTCCCCCCTTCACCTGCGCTCAGCACCCACCACCCCGGGGTCTCTCGTCTGTGCTCACATGGGATTCTTCAGACGCTTCCCGGACTGTGACTTTCGTGTCTAATGTGTTGTTTGTCCGACACACAGAGATTCTGGTTCCGTGCATGGTTCTCATCTTTATTTCAAGACGTTCCCTGCTTGCAGGTCTGCTGGGTCCTCTTCTCCCCCGTCGCACTCCCATAACCTCTCATGTCTGGAGGCATGGTAAACACCCACGCTGCAAACCTGGCCGTTTTAGGTCAACGTCTGCACGGGTCTCCCAGTCCGCTCGTGAAGATGTGGCTTCCCAGTGCTCGTGCAGAGCAGGGGAGAGAGTCGGGGCTCCCGTGCCCGCCCAGCCCCTAGACTGTCTCCCAAGGTGTCAGGCAGACACCAAACCAGGCCGTGTGCGGGCAGACGCCAGCTCCCCGTTCACGCCAAGTTGGCAGTCCTCCTCCTCTGCGGCGGACATTCCGCTGGCTCATCCCCCTGCCTCTCATGCTCCCCCTGCGACGCTCCCAGGAGCCTCCCCTGGGCCCCATGCGAGCAGAGGAGCGGCTGAGATCCTGCCTGACCTCTGCCACTAACTGGGAGCTGAGCTCAGACACTCCTGAACCTTCGTGTCCGAAACAGTAAAACGAGGACACGGAACCCTCTCAGGTACATTCACTGTCACTAAAAGTAGTGAATACAACACAGATTTATTACAATGTTGTCTTTGTGTGCATCTTCCCGCCACATTCATTCAAACCACAAGCATAAACTCACAATTAAGGAAAATGTAATGTGTCACATGTGCAGTGAGGATTATAAAAATAAAACAATCTAAACAAAAACTCTTGAAACATGAGAAAAAGCTAGTTCTTTCCCCCAACAATGCACACACTTTCTTTAGAAGATAATTAGAAAATCCTCAGATTTTCAACATTCAAAATGCCCTGTTGCTATGGATAGAAATATAAATGAAATAGGAGTTTGTGGATTTGAAACTCTGGTGCTGCCCTGGCAGATTTTAAAAATCCACTAAATTTAGTTTTGCCTTCTCTCTTTTATGACGAGAAGAACACCTGTCCTTAACTGACACTTGAGTTATTTTTCAGCAGGTTCAAATTCCCCGCCCAGCGGTGTCTTCTGGAACGGGCAGCCTGAGAAGTGGATGCAGCTGGAGGAATGGAGTTCGTGCAGACTCTGCCTTCCGTCCCCAGAGAACCGAGCTCCCGCCGGGCGAATCCCCGGGGCCAGTGCCGAATCACAAAGCTCATGGACGTTGACGCGAGCACGGACCGTGATGTCGGGCCTGGCGAGCAGGGCGGGCGCTCTCGGGCTCGGGCCGTGTGACTGGCGTGACCCCGTGCCCTAACCCTGTCGCCTGTGACGTGGGGGTCAAGGTGCACCTGCTGCGTAACCACGCCGTGTGTTTTTGGTGAATTAGGGTATAGAACACACTCAGAAATGTCCTGGCACCGGGGGCAGAATCATGCACGTCAGCAATGACTGTTCACAGTAGGTTTAGCATCCAATCTTGGGGTCCGACTGATAAGCTAATCAATGTCTGCTAGAATTTAATATCTATATTGTGTACCCAGTAAATATGTGTTGCACCAAATCTGACAATTTTCATCTCCCAGGACCCACACGGAGACTCCAGGTTCGGCGAGGCATGAGGCTCCCTCATTCCTTCTGTTGATCCACTGTGGATGGATCAGACCTTCCACGCCTGCCCTTCAGAATAATATTAAGTGGAAAACAGTCATGCTCAGCCAGGTTCCCAGTGCAGGTGCCTTGGACACACTCAACACTATAACGCGGGGAGCTGCCACTCCGAGACTCCCCAGAGGTGCTCTGACTCCAACTCTAAAAACCGTTGTGACCTTTGTTAGAAAGAGTTCTTCCTGTTCTTCCAACACATGATGAATTCTCACGGCAAGATGGTGTTATTCTTATCAACTGCAGAATTCAGGGTTCCGGTTCAGGTTCTGATCTCAGGAGTGGATCGTGTCTTCCTGCAAACAAAACCCTCTCCAAATTGCCTCCGAAACCATCCAACCCAGGGACACGTGTTCCAGCAGAGATCGCTGGAAGGGGCCTGGCCGATGCGGAACACAAGTCCGCGTGCCCCGCGGCTCTCCTCGGAGCAGGGCGGTTTGCGGGCATCCAGGAATCACTGGAAATTATAAACACAACTCTGCAGCTGTGAACACACACTCCTAGGAGGGAGAACTTAACCTTAGGTAGAGAATCTGACATTATGAATAAAACAACGTAATTTACTTTTCCTGGACAATTTAGCATAGAAACATCGAATGTTTTTTGCTATAAGCTGCGTGGGATTCTCTACAGGTTATGGACTCACTGTGAAGAAGGATAATTTTTTAAAACAGTTACAAACTCTTCTCTGACGCTGCTCTCCCCAAACCCACCGCTGCTGGGTATTCAGAACAAGTGGGGGGACAGTAGGTCGAACGAGGGGTTAGTGACCCTCGACCTCCGACCCTGCTGGGGGCCCCAGGGAATAGCAGCAGGAAAGGCAGCCCCTGTCCTCTGCCCTCCGTTGTGGTGACTTCACCCGTCCTGGACCCACAGGGAGTGTCCAGAACGGGACCAAAGACCCAAAAAGGGCACAAGAGGGGCAGACATGGGTCTGGGGCAACATGGGGGGGGGTTTCAAGTGGAATACAGGAGCACTTCTGTTCTCCACGCATGTGGGAGGGGCTGCGCGTGTGTAAGACATGCACATGAGGCCAGCATTGCTTCTGTGGGGGCGAGGAGGGCCACATCGGGCCCGCCCAGGAAAGACGTCACACTCTGCAAGCACCTGCACCTACCAAGGAAACACCGATTTGGGGATTACAGATGGGGAGCAAGTGCCCTGTTCACTTTGTTTCCAAGGTGAAGGTCATGAGGACCCAGAAAATCATGGAGTAAGGGGTCTCCAGGGCCCAAGCTCTACGAGACCCCGCTGTGAACCGGGGAATGGGAACGCTTCGGGGATATTTTCAAAAACACACTACAAACAACTTATTTTCAGCGACATGATTTCTTGAATATCAGTTTTTGTAGGTCCTGGGTAGGGATATTCGAAGGACAGAGCAGTGAAATGTTGATTCTGTAGAAATATATATATATATATATATTTATTTATTTATATTTATACCTGCAATTATTTGAGCTCACAAGAAGGAAAATAGGAAACCGACTATGGTTTTAATAGAGTATACTTCATATACTACAATGCATATTTCCTCTATCACTTACAGTCGTCCTGTTTGACCTAAACTGAAGTAACACTGGCCAAAATTATTTTTCCTAATCTTTACTCGATATTTAACTGTAGCCAAAATTATTTTTCCTAATCTTTACTCGATATTTAACTCAGTACGTTTCTTACCCTTCAGGAAAGTTCACTGTGACTGAAGCCAAAAGAAGGACGGAGCTTTAGCGTGGAAGCGCCTGTTCACGTCCCAGAGACGGGGGCAGAGCTGACACCCGACGCGGGCGAGTGCCCGCTCTGTCTGCCGCTGCTCGTGGTTTCCGATGTGAGGAAGCCCTCGGCAAGTACGGTACTCTCACGTTCCGTCTTCACTTCCAACACAGTGTGTCCCATGGCACACCGTGGTGTGTGGGGAGAGCTCCTCCCGGAAAACACACCAACGAGGAAATTACGGAAGGCAGGGAGACAGAAACCTGGTCTTGTTTTGTGGCTGGGGATGTTTAAATAACGGGAGCAAACAGTCCTGAGGCCGTAAGCGGCCTCCCCGAGTGGGCCTCCCCAGCGCGTCTACGCGGAGCCCGGCGCCGCGGGGCACTTACGTGTGTGCCGTGACTGCTCCCACCGACACAGACCACGTCTCGTTTCTGGATCGTGAGGACCTCCTTTGTCAGCTTCAGGCGGACGTCACAGGTGCTTCCAGACGCCTCGCGGTGCAGCAAGGCAATGCCAGTTCTGGCCTGGGGGGCAAAGCGGAGACACAGGCAGAGGGCGTGAGCGCAGGGGGCGCGGGCGCAGTGGAGGACCACGGCTCGCTCGGCACAACCCCCAGACCACGCACCCGGACGGACCATGTGGGGACCGCACGGCGGCATCCATCTGGCCACGGCTTCATTAATTGAACACACAGTAAGTATGAATCCTGAGTAACTGTTTCTGAACAGCTTTTACAGGATTTAAATAAACATGTTTTTAAAAGAAAATTAGGGTTTTCTTTAAAAGCTTGAAAATACTAGTATTTTGTTCAAATCAACTTTTCTACCTTTAGAAAGGCTTTAGTTCCTACTTTTACCAAAGCTCTTTGAATGATAACCACCCCTTTCGGAAGATTCAGATAGTAACCGTTTGAAGATTTATTGGTCTGGAGCAGGAAATGCTGAAAATCAGCAAAACGTGTATCAGAGTTCTCATCAATACACGGAAACAAACTTTATCAGAAGTACCCAGTGGGGCCCACACACTGGGTCCCGGAGGGCTGGGGCCGCCCGGCAAAGCAAACTGGGTTTGTCAGCAAGCGCGGACCAGGAGGGGACGTCCGCAGGTAAAGGCCTTCTCAGCAGACGAAGAAAGGAAGGTCAGACAAACACCTCTGGACAAACTAGAGGTGGCCTCCTGGTGTGTGCAAGTCACGGTCAACGGCGTCTAAAGGTGCCCTGCTTCACGCGGGCGCCCCCCGCCAGGCCCAAGGAGGTGGGTCTCAGGGGTGGAGCAGGCCGGTATTTCCGTCCGTCTGGAGCCCCAGGTGCCGTATGCAGAGTGCTGCCTGCACAGCCTTAGGTGGTCACGCTGCCGGCCGGGAGGAAGGGAGGAAGGAGGGAGGCGGGATGCTTAGTGAGGTGGTGGGAGCTGCACCCTCAGGCCAGGACCATGAGATGGGCCCACGCAGGGGCATGTGAACCAGGGACGCTTTGAGGCTGGCAACCAACCACAGAAACAGAAAAAGAAGAAACTTACAAGATCACTGGTAAATTCCAAAGATGGCATTTGATAAAGTTAAATATTAATTAAATATTTAATTAATAGCTTCATAAATTAATAGTTAAATATAAAAGGTTAGCCTTCGGGAAAATAGCTAAAAAAGACTAAGAGCACTTGTCATTCACCATGTTGAATTATTGAAAGATTTCCTCCGGGGACAGAGGCTGAGAAAAAGATGTGCGTTCACCTTTGCCGTTTCTCTACCACACTGTGCTCCTGACCAGTGCAATTATATATATAATATATACTTTAAATATTTATGGTGCATAAAGGAAAGAAGAAAAATGAAGCAGTTCACAGATGGAATCTCTGAGCATGGAGATAGTTCAAAAGGATCTATATCTACGTCTGTCACATGAACATTTGGATGTTTAGTCTATGGCCTTAACATCATTACCAGTTAATGGTGTATTACGACAATACTGTGAAAGTATGTTTCAATATATCAGCAACAAATAATAACAGCTGAAATAAAAGGATATAACTCGCAGAGCATTAACAACTGCCATATCCAGAAACCAACTAATGAAAACTGACACACTAGGTCTCTACACTAAAAATTTGAAAGTGTTACTGAGAGGAAAATAGTAAGACCTAAATAAGTTACAGATCATGTTCATGAACTGGATGAATTCATACTGTGAAGTCATCATTTCTCTCCAAATTAATCTACAAATTAATCTCTGAATTAATCTGTTGTTGATTCAAAACAACAGAAAATCATAAACCCCAGCAAGTTTTTAGAAACTGACAAAATAATTCTAAATTTCAAACAGAAACGCAGTCACGTACAGTCAAGGCAATCCTGAAGAACACCCAAGCTGAAGACTTATAATGCCAAGTATCAAGAACTATTTTGAGGTTATAGCAATTAAAATATGGGGTATTTACTCAAGAAAAATAGCTCAGTGGAGAAGAGAGAATACACAGTCCAGAAAAAAATCCATGTATGTGTGATCTCCTCGCTTGTGATAAGTGCAGCATGACAGTCAAGTCTAGGAAAAAAATGAGTTCACCGCCCCACTGCAGAGCATAGGAAACAATCAAATCTAGCTGGTCTTCAGAGCTACATGTGAACAGTAAATCAACAAAACGTTTAAAAGAAAACAGGTGAAAATATCTCTATGGACTCAGAGTAAAGTTGACTTGAACAGCATGCAAAACAGTTCTAGCCTGGAAATGTTCTAATCTTGAAGTTCTAATCCAGAAAGGGACTAATTGTTCTACATAAAAATTGAGAAATTCTGTTCAATAAAAGATACTATGAAGAGATCAAAAAGTTACCCACAGAGTGAGTGATCTTGGCATTACATATATTTGATAGAGACTCACACACAGAACATACAAAGTGCTCCTAAAATCAGCAGGTATAAGAGTAATTTTGTGAATTTGTAGAAGAGTGACCAGTTAAACCCCTCCAAAAACCTCACACGGAATGGTGAGAATCCCCACCTCACTGCTGTTATTCAGCATTTTTCTGTACAACTTTGTCTCCCATGAGACAGGAAAAAAGAGTTTAAAGGTATAAAAATTCAACAGCATTTACAATATTTACAGGTGATACTTAGGTCCACAAATAAAACCAGGAAGTATGCAAATGTTAGAAATCACTTATATGGCTGGATAAAATCACACTCGATCAACGTAATCTGCAAATACAGTTGCATATTTATACAATAATTTATATACAATAATATAAATACACAGTTATTTTGGAAATATAATTTGTATATTTACATAATAGAACCAAGAGAAGAAAATTAAGAATTTCCTCCAAAAATCCATCAGGTACCCAGAAATATATATACCAAAACAACTTGAAGACTTCAAGGGAGAAAACTGAATCCTTTATTGAAAACATTAAAGGAATACTAATTAAAAAGAGAAATATCTGTACACAGGAAAACTAAAGAAAAGTGTGTCAACTGTCCCAGAACTGATCTATTTGGTCACCGCAGCTCCGGTCAGAATGTGCATCAGCTGGACCTCGACAGAAAGACCTGGAATGCCTAGAGTGGAGGGGTCCTGGGGGCCAGGAAGGGCAGAGGAGGGGTGAGGGTCTTGCTCTGGTAGGGATCAGTGTCTGCAGTCGTCCACGGGTCCCCACAGGACTCCTCTCTGGGACTTGGCGCCCATGCCGTCAGGATGCCAATTACAAGACATTCTCTCCCCATTTCCTCGGCTGCTTTCCCTGCCCTTTGTAGCGCTACAGAAAATAACGGTTTTTATTCATGTTATTGTTGATGGCATCCCAGAATTGAACAACTCTGGCATCGTCAATCTGTAAGAGCTACAACTGTGGGTAAAAATGGCCCAGGGTGAGAAAAACGGCCCAAGAGCCCAGCCAGGGTCCCCTGTGAGCACGGACGCTTGCAGCAGCACAGACGCCCGCCAAGAACGAGACGAAACGCCACGGGGGCAGCAACTGAGCAATATGGGAGTCAGAGTCCCGCAGACCCTCTCGCGTTCCAGGGATGCTGAGATTAAGCTGGAAACTCATGCAGCCAGAATCTCTCGGACTGTCGGGCTTTTCTAACAAGGCGCACAAAGCAGAACCACGGGGCCAAGACTGGGCACCTGCACCACAGCCAGACGTTGTTCCGCCCGAGGACCCACCAGGGCCCCAGCACACACCTGGGAGGAGGACCCACTGCTCAGGCTGCCGGCATGAGGCCACAGGCCAGGAGCTCACTTGCTCTCGGCCCAGCCAGGTGCACACACTTCAGGATCTGCATCGACAGAAGACATGGCTTTTTCGGCAAGCCTCTAAATGCAAATTAACATTAGCTTCCAGTGAAAATCCATCCACTTCACTTGATTCAGAGTTGACAAGAAAAGCAAAGTGAACAGCAAGCAAACTCAGAAACTGAACAGCTCCTCTGACAGACAGCAGGCCCTGCTTGTCACGCGCCGTGTTTCTGAATCATAATTAGCATCAAAGTCACGGTGGCAGAAGGAGGAGCCCTCCGCTACCTACACCTGCCATTATGCTTTCAACCGCATGAGAAACAGTGTTTCCATCACTTTGAAATGATTCATGCCATCAAGTATGATATGAATTTTATAGAAAAAAACCCAAGTCATTTTTAATTTGGAACACAAAAAAGGGAAATTCGTACCTTAGGAGACGGTTCCCTACCAGCAACAGACTAACAAGATCGGTAGATCCTCGTGGATTTTGAGAAGGCAGGTAGAGACCCCACCTCTGTCCCTGAGCTTCTCCAGGGACCTGGAGGCCAGGAAAGGGCAGCCACCCCAGAGCCGCGGTGGGCTGGGTAGGAGTGATGGGGGCGGGCGCACAGGTACTGAACAAGAAAAAGGAGAGGGAAAAGTTGAGGCCGGAAGCTCAGGGCCGGGCAAGGGGTTCTAAACTGGGCTGCCCCCTGAGATCATCTGCTGAGCATCCAAAGCCCCGGGCAGAAAGGTTGAGAACAACCATGGGGAGCCTGGCTGGTTAGAAATGAAAGAAGGGAGCCCAGATCCACACAAAGGGAAGCCCTGGGGGGCAGATCTGGGATGAGAATCAGGACCTGGGGATGCAAGCGCCCTCACTTCTTCGAAGACCAACATCCTTCCTCAGATAGCTCGAGTCCAGACAGGGCAGCCATCTGTTATAGCCAGGAGGATCTCAGAACCGGACCCTCACTAACCACCCCAGCCATGGAAAGACACAGATGCAAACGTGCGCCCAAACCTCCTGGGACAGCATCGGCTTCGATTCTCAGAGACATGGCTGCCCGGTGGTGTGACAAAGTGGGACATATACTTTCCCACAATCCAGGAAAGTGCCACAGATTAGGTCTCTTAAATGTCTGTTTTAAAAGTTGTTTCAAATCAAATCTTAATCAGTAACACTGACCAGGTAACTGCCATTCAGCCGTCTGATACAAAGTGATTGGCTCCCCATCCCAGCAAGTTTAGAGCTATCAAAGAAAACAAGCAAGGTCTGTCAGTAATGACCTACTTATAATGTATTTTTAGGGGAAAGAAGGTAGGGCTTCATGCTGCTAACTGATTTCTATTTCTGCAAAAAAAGAATGCTATAAAAGTCACAAAGATCAGAAGACTCTAACAAAATGGCATAACATTCGAGTAACTTGGATTTGATAACACACACACACACAAATAGCATTTCAATGTTATTTAAAATAGATATCCACCTGCTTAAACTATATTTTAAAATGCAACCAACTGTGAGTAAAATATTGGGAAAAAAGTCCTATAGTATACACATTTGATAGCCATAAAAGACATTAAAACAATCAAAGCAAAATAAATGAATTACCATTTATCGTTACTAGAATTCAACTGTCAGTCACTCAGATACTACTGTTGAAGTTGTCAAAACAATTCCTTTTTTTTTTTTAAAGATTTTATTTATTTATTCATGAGAGACAGAGAGAGAGAGAGATAGGCAGAGGGAGAAGCAGGCTCCCAAGGAGCAGGGAGCCTGATGCGGGACTCCATCCCAGGACCCTGGGATCATGACCTGAGCCGAAGGCAGACACTTAACCATCTGAGCCACCCAGGTGCCCCAAAACAATTCTTTATAGATATATATTTTTTTAAAGATTTATTTATTTTAGAGAGGGAGAGAGAGACAGATAAAAGCGTGGGAGGGAGGGGCAGAGAAAGCAGACTCCCCGCTCATTGCAGAGCCCGACACGGGGCTCGATCTCATGACCCTGAGATCTCGACCTGAGCCGAAACCAAGAGTCGGATGCTAAAGTGACTGCACCACCTGGGTGCCCCTAATATATATATATATATATATTTTAAACAGTTCTTTATATATTTTAAGTGAGAATTTATCACCCCTTTCAAAAAGCAAAATTAAGGACAAACCCTCATTCCTGCATAAGAGGTACCGCTGCTTTTAGAAGCAGAGTCTGCAGGTGCTTCACACATTCTCCACACGCACGTGGATCTGCAGAGGAATAGACTGTCCAGGTGTGTACTGGTGAATACAGATGTCATCCCTCCAGAAAACATGGACCCATTTGGGAAGAACGAGCTGCACTTGGAAAACGGACGACGTACTAGCAATATACCTAAATTTTACTGATGTAGCACACATTTCACCGGGGAGACCTATCACATCGGACTCTGACTCCATCAGGCATAAGCTTCTGACCTGTTTAACGACGACGGCCCGAGTTCCTGAACCCAGCATGTCCGCTGGCATCAACTGGAACATTCACAGACCGCACGTGCACCTGCCTGGACACGTCAGGACGATCCTACCGTGGGCGGTGCTTTATAACCATGTTCTTCAGAAGACAGTTTCGTCATAAACACACTGAATTCCTTTACAGTTGGACTCATTGTATTAAAAAAGAAAATGGCACAAGTGGCTCATCTGGACGCTATTAAAACGAGCGGGAGCCTGGCTGATGGAGCCCACGACCTCAGGAAGACGCGGTCCCCAAGGTCGAGGGCACTGCGGCTGCTACCTGTTCCACAAGGGGCTTCTCCAGAAGGTACTCTGAGAAGTCACTGTGCGTTTCATAAGCAGATCTAGCTACGCCATGCCTGAATTCTTTTTCCACAATAATCTGTTTTTTTATTTTTTTTTCAATCTGGTAGCAGAAACAGATAGATTCATTCTATCAGGCTGTAGTTAGAGAAGAAGCAACTGGCTAAAAATTATTATGGAAATGAATAATGCACAAATATCCTAACAATTAAAGATAATAATAGTTCACTTTAAATATTCTGACCACTGAATCAATCCTGGTTTAATTATATCTATATAGATATAGATATATATAAATATATAATATATATATGATATTATATATATAATCAAGCTGAGGCACTTGAGTATTTTTTTAATAAAGATGGTAAAGTGGCACCAAGGATAAGGAAGCAACTCTGACCAAAAATGAGGGAAAATTTGACCAATGGTAAATAATTCCTCAGCTTGAGGAAGGGCATATATTTCTCTAAAATCATGTATATATGCACAAGTGGTACACATTTCACAGTCTCCTGATGAACAGTTTAAATGCTCACAAATGTTGACTCAATAACTTAATGCTTGCCTTTATTTTAAGGGACCAACAATAATTATATTCAAAAATACTTATCAGATAAATGTGTTGCAAAATCATTCACAATAGTGAGACATATGAAACCACCTAAGTGCTCAATGTAAGTGATTAAAGAAATGATTTTGCAACACATTTATCCGATAATATATTTTTGAGTAATTGTATTCAGAAGAATATGAAGTGAGGTAGTAAATACTGGCATTAGGCTTGCGTGGCAAAGCAGAGAACAGCTACTGAATTACCTATCAGGACAGTAGGGGCGTCTTCTGGGGAAGAACGTCACAGACACACACCCATGCGTAGAAAAAAGCCTGGGGAGTGTACCCTGAAATGCTAAGTAGTTTTTTGTCTGTGCTGGAATGGGTACTTTTTATATTCTCCATTAGGCTTTTCATTCATTCAAACTTTGTCATTTTTGAACACAAGACGTATGTCTAAAATACAGGTTTCTCGTCACTTCAACCCCTCGGGTGGCCGTCTTCACAAGGTGGAGATGAGCAGGTGCTGGTGAAGCCCAGGAGCTGAGGACCCCCTGGGCACCTGCAGAAAAGCTGCCCCTTCCTCCCAGGGACCGAACACTGAGCACCCACACCACCCACCAAATCCACTGCCATGTACGGAACCGACAGAATCAAACACGTGTCCACAGCAGTGTCACTCAGAATAGGCGAAAACCACCCGAATGTCCATCAAGTGACGAATGGAATAACACCCAGTCACAGCAGAAATGAAGTTCCGACAGACACGACGACGTAGATGAGCCTCGCGGACACCGCGCCGGTGAGAGCAGGCAGCCACCAAAGGCCACAAAAGCTCCGGGACAGGCAAATCCACAGAGCACAGACTTGCGGCTGCCGGGGCGGGGATGGGGCAGGTGCAAGGACCCGTCGGCCAGGGCGTGGCGTTTCCCTCTGGCCGACAGAAGTGCTCTGGCACAGCTCCCTAAGTATAATTAAAACCACTGAATCGTACACGTTCAATGTACGACTTGTGTGGTCTGTGAATTACGCCTCATTGAACGTATTATGTATAAAATATATTTTAGGTTTTCTGAGTTAGACAGCAAGTTTGATCTCAGCTCAGATCCACAGAATTAATAAAAAAAATACTGTTGAGATAACCCTCACAATCCTGATACCAAGGGAACGGAGACATTCACGCACCAGAAACCATGTGAAATATCTTCTAAACAACAACAATCGTGTGGGTGTCGTGCAGCCACGTGCCATCCAGTCTGGGAAGGAAGAGGGAGAGCCTAGGAGGAACCAGGTATACACACGTGTGTTTTCTGTGCATCCTGTGTACATATGAAGCGTGGGCCGGCCAAGGGGTAGCCCGTGGGCACAAGCGGAAGACACATGCCACGAATCAGGGGTGTGTCCCATGGGAGTGTGCCCACATGTGGACACAAGGACAGGATGTGACCGGGCTGGTGCTGCAGACACACAAACCAAGCCTGTGAATTTGCCACGGCTGAGAAGTGGGAAAACCAGTGGGGCTAAGCAGTGCGTATTTTAAGAACATATAGTTGCTAACAATAGAGATCAGCTGGGAAAACCAGAGGAAAGTTATGCCAAATAAAAGTATCACAGGAATCAGGAGACAATTTATTAAATTTTGAATTCAATGTTTGCAGTGCCACTTGAGAAAACTCAACGTCTATAAGCCAAAGTAGAAAAGAATGTGGATGAAAGAGGCTGATGTAGGAAACGAAGCCACACCGGGAGAGGTGCAGCGCCGCACAATCTTCCTGAAGTCACAACCTTCTGTAGAAATTAACTTATCAGAACTCAAGATTTCAGACAATGAACAAACTCAGAATTTAATCAGCGCCTTCTTTATAAAGGACTCAAAGCTTAGATGGGTAATGGGTACAGACTTTTGAACTTTCAAGGAAAGAAATCCTATGCTGCGTAAAGGATTTCAAAGTACAGGGAAGAGGGAATTACTCTCACCACATCCGACGGAAAAATTAAAAACCTGACAAACACAGAGAAACAACAGAAATAAATGAAGAATGAATCTCACTTCTGAATATAAATAGACTGTCTTTAGCTCTCCAATCAGTTCAGAAGTAGAATAAAAGAATAATATGCCAAATACATGGAGACAGTTACATGTCAGCAAAAGAATATCCTAATAATCCACATGTAATAAATCACCTAAATAAACCGGAGGAAAAATCTGATAATCTTGCTAACAGGTGTCAAAAATTATTATAAAACACCAACTACCATCACTACTGTCTGACGTTGTTCTGAAAAATCCCTAGCTCAATTAATAAGGCAGGAAATAGAAGTATGGTGTTTAATGACTGGGAAAGAAGAGGAAAAAAATTACCATTTTTGGCAGACAATGCAACTGTTTATCATGGAAAAGAACAGATTTCCCACAGACAGAAGGGAAGTGGTTGTTTCAAGTTTGAAAGCTTTTCACGTGAGATCTGCAGACAACAAAATAATGACAAGAAATAAACTGAAGACACATGAAAATATGCAAAAAAGTTGAGAAGGAAAGGACAGTGATACATGAACTAAGGAAATATGAATTTCCCAAAGGGGGGTCAAACCAATTTAAACCCATTCATGAAAAAGAAAAAAAAGAACAGATATTCCGGCAACAACAATAAGGAAAACATGACAACAAAACACTGATAAAAGGAACAATAAATCAAGGGGCACCTGGGTGGCTCAGTTGGTTGAGCATCTGACTCTTGATTTCGGCTCAGGCCATAGATCTCAGGGTTGTGAGATTGAGCCCCACGTCGGGCTTCACACTCAGTGAGGAGTCTGCTTGAGATTCTCTCTTGCTCTGCCCCTCCCCCCGCTCGCTCTCTCTCTAAAATACTAAATAAAGAAAGAAAAGAACAATAAATCAAGAAGATTCAACAGTCAAGATCACACACATTTCCAACAACTATTCTAAATATAAAACCAATACCCAAATAATGCAGACAAACATAATTAAAACTGCAGTTGGAGATTTGGGTAAATCCTTTTAGACCATCTGCTGTTAGAATAAGAGGAAAATAATCCAAGGTACAGAAGATTCGAAACATGATTATGAATCCGGAAAGAAAAAGCTGTGAATTTTAAAAATACTCGTTTTAGGAGCGTCTGGCTGGCTCAGCTGGTGGGGCCTGTGACTTGTGACGTCAGGTTCCTGAGCTCGAGCCCCACGGAGGGGGCGGAGCATGGAGGTTACTTTCAGAACAAAACAAAACAAATTTCGGAGCCCCCCTGGGATGCCGCCCCAAATCAACCACAAAGAATCACTGTCGGTCAGAATGTAGTCTCTGATCATAACCAGATGGAATTCCAAATCGCTGACGATGAACAGTCAGAAATCCTGCAGAACATAACACCGGCTTACAGGGAAAAGACAGGATGTTACGAACTGAATGAAAATAATTACCTCAAAACGCTTATGAAGTTTCTTAGCATACCCAACAGATTGGTAAAAACAACAAAACCAAAAGTTTAGGCGAGGATCAGAGGAAACTAGAACCCTCTCGTATCTGCAGGGTGTTCAGACCCGAGCAGCACCTCTACCACGCACTCCTGAGTCTCTTACTGAAAGATGCATGGGTGCGTCCTAACCCAGCAAGCCCGAGAAGCCTGTTCCAGGTGCACAGAGAACATCTACACAGGACACAATCCCAAAGAAACATTTCTGGAATGGCCACCTAAGAACATCCGAAAATCCAGACCTCCATGATAGCTGGAGAATATTGGCAAAAATCATCAAGTTCAGCCATTCACAACTTACAAGATTAACCAAAGGTCAAGATAAGAAGGAAGGTCAAGGGGAGAAAAAAGTTGAAGGGCAGAAGGAAAGTCACAGGAAGGAGGAGGTCAAGGGTACAAGGAAGGTCACAGGCAGAAGGGGGTCAAGGATGAAAGAAGGTGAAGGCAGAAGGAGGTTGCTGCCCTCACCCAGTGGGTGAGGACGGGGGTCCCGATGGGCTGGGTGTGGGGGTGGCAAGCACAGGACTCCAGCAGGGGGAAGGGAGAGGGGGGTCATGCAGGGTCGTCAAAGGCGTCACGCCCCGGAAACACGAGGGGCCGACAGTGCCTTTTCGCTCGAAACACAGAGTCTCCCTCACTCATTTATTTGTGTTTTTGGATGTTGGCAAAAGCCAATCTACAGTTTCCTAACCTACTTCCTGGGGGATGTCCTTGTACTGTGACCTCTACTGAGTTCTCTGTGTATCCAGGAGCAGGCATGGAGCGAATGCCAAGGAGCACCTGAAATTTGGAAGGGGGAGGACTAATTTCCTGTCCTCTATTCTATTCAGTATTCACATAATAGTGCCTGAAGAGGGACACCACTCGAGAGTCTGATTAATAATCCTGAAATTCCACAAAACAACGCTAGAGCGGTTTTCAATTAAAAACCATGTGTCTGCATCTGGCACTGAATGCTGGGAAGAACTTTCAGAAATTAACTGTCCAGTAATGACCGATAGCTATTTGCGTTTCCAGACATTGAGTAACACGTCATATTGAAATGATTTATTGCTCTTGGACTGGTTTTAAAAGATATATTTTAAACTCTAGAAATATGAAGCAAAACAAAATAAAATAACAAACCCATTTGTGGTGCTGACGTGGACATCGGAACTTCTGGGTTTGAGATCTAGTCTAGCAAATCCATGATCTCGTGGGACCCAAACTTCCAAATCTCCCAAATGCAGTCAGTCTGTCCCAGGGTCTCATGAATGAATGCACACATGAATGAATGACACTGCCCATGGTATCAGGCGCCGACCCTTCCTAGGAGCTCCAGCGGAGCGTGAATGTGCACAGCGTTCCCACGGCACCCGCCCAGCCCGGCCCTGCACGCTCCGTGCCGACCCGCACCCACCTTGCAGTTGGCTCTCCGTCACCAGGCACTCCAGGTCCCCGGGGCCCCCTGGTTGCTCCAAGCTGGAACTTCCTTCCCACCCACATGCTGTCCAGTTACCAGCACCGCCGAAGCCCCAAAAGGGAAACCTCAGGTTGATCCCCTGTGATTTCCTCCCATTTTATTAGACTCTGCAAGACTCTTGTCAATGATTTGACAGAAACACAGTCTGATATCTGTTTTGAGTGGGAATGTAGTTTTTTACACCAATTACTTAATCTATTTGGAATGCATGTAGCAGATCTTAATTTTTTTTTTCAAAATAACTACAATTATATCAGTGCCATCTACTACTCCCACGGATTTATTTAACAAACTTCCATGCTGTTCGCTCCCAATGGGCTGCAGACACCGATCTGCGTGACCTGTCTCACACCCCGTGCCACACACTCTTTCCATTACAACAGCGTGTGACAACCTGCTCAAGTTTGCTAGGGCAGGTCAGTGTCTTTTTATTTTTCAAAAATGGCTTGTCCATTCATTCTTACCTGTTCATTATTCCATATGAACTTCAGAATTAATTTCTTCTATTTAAAAGTACCCTTGGCATTTTGACTGGTGTTATAGTTAAACTATAAATTCATTTATAGAGAAAATACAAGCAATCTCCTATATCACATCATGGTGTAACCTTAGTCAAGTCACATATATATTTAAATATTTAAATCTTTCAGTTTTCTTCATGTTGGTCCTCACTTTACTTGGGATTTTCCAAATAGATATTTTCTTCTACTTTACTTTCTAAATCAGGGATCGGCAGACTGGCCCTCACACCAAACCTGGCCTGGCCCACGGCGCCCCGAGCCTTCACTCCCCGATCAGGGCTGACGGGGTCGTGCGCCAGAACCCACACAGGCAGGCCCTCCACTGAAGTGGGTACTGTGGGTGCAAAACTGCTTTTCCCACATCACCAGCCACTCTGCGTCACTTCCCTCATCCGTACCAGCCTAGGCTTTCGAGTGCATTTTCTTCCGTGTGGTCATGGGACGAGAGGTCCTGGAGCCACACCTGAACCGACTACAGCCTCACCTGAGCCACACCTGAGCCACCCTGCAGCCTCACCTGAGCCACACCTGAGCCACCCTGCAGCCTCACCTGAGCCACACCTGAGCCACCTTGCAGCCTCACCTGAGCCACACCTGAGCCACACCAGCAGCCTCACCTGAGCCACACCAGCAGCCTCACCTGAGCCACACCTGAGCCACACCTGACCCGCACCAGGAGCCACACCTGAGCCACCTTGCAGCCTCACCTGAGCCACACCTGAGCCACACCTGAGCCACACCAGCAGCCTCACCTGAGCCACACCAGCAGACTCACCTGAGCCACACCTGAGCCAC
>NW_022589745.1:632884-648946 GCF_004348235.1 Phoca vitulina | reverse complement strand
CACACCTGAGCCACCCTGCAGCCTCACCTGAGCCACACCTGAGCCACACCAGCAGACTCACCTGACCCGCACCAGCAGCCTCACCTGAGCCGCACCAGCAGCTGCATCTGAGCCACACCTGAGCCGCCCTGCAGCTGCACCTGAACTGTACCTGCAGCGCCTGGATGTGAGCAGTGAACAGCTCTCCTTGGAAATGGCTAAAGGCTGAATCCACTTGTCCTGGCAACACAATCTACCTAATCCTGACTGAATACCCATGCCACGGCTGTCCTGGCAGGTGGGACGGTCACTGGGGCCAAGGCCAGTCGACCTGTCCTTCCATACTGACCCTCTGCTCCAAGGGGGCCAGCAGTGCAGAGAACTGAGACGACCCAGCACAAGAACATTCAGATTTGTGCTGCCGCCAACTATTCTCATCACAGCGATCACTACCTGTCTTACGCACACGGCTGTCCTCCTGCTTTAACAGAACCCTGCATTTAACAGAAAGTTTAAAGTCTTTTTATCTCTGCTATCCAAAACAAAGTCTCAACACCATCTGTTTGCACATTCTGACTGCAGAGAATTGCTTTAAAAACAGGTTTCCCACCACCCAGACTCAAATACAGCGTGTCTGAACAATTCCACCCCATTTCATGGACCCTAACCTCACGCTGCATAAAGGGAGAAAAACACCCTAGGAGCGATATCCACCTGCTCCTACCGAGAGAAGACACCGCCACACAAGCAGAGTGACCACCCAGGCCAGGCTCTGAGGCTGTAATTCACTCCCCTCCAGTTCAAGCAGGATAAACCCTGTGGCTCCAGCCCAGTTCCCAGCTGAAGGAAGTCCAGGGGCCAACAGTAAACAAAAACTACTTGTTACTCATAGTGGCTTAAAGATCAAGTAAACAAGGATTCATTTCAACGCATCACCACGGCGTACAGAATCCTCTCTCTTCAGTCGCCTAGTCGGAGCTCATGAGCTTGAACTTGGCTACAGACTCGTCTGTGACCCCCACACCCTGGGCCACCGGCTGCATCCTGGATCCGGGATCTTGTCCCTGGGCTTGTCCCTCCTCCTTGTTCTCTTGTCTCTTCTCTTCCTGAAGTAAATCTTAACTTGTCAGATACCCTAGCCCTTCCCTAGCCCTTGTTCTTCACGGACTACAGATGCATCTCCGCCGTGAAGACCACACTCTCACTGCGAACCCCAGAGACCTGGCCAGCCGGGGAGGTCTTCCCCGGGGTGGAAACGTGCAAGGTCAGCGGGAAAAGGCCACTTCTCTTTCTTGGATGGTGGCGTGGAGAAATCCTATGTGGTCCTCACACATTGGGAATACTGAGTATCACATGCATACATCACATGTTTACAAATATGCTTGAGCACCGTCTCATGCGCCAGGCCTATGGCGGGCACACACGGCCAAGAACAGCCTGCCCCTCCGAAGGCCTCTGAAGCGCATTCCCTCCAGGGCCCAAGGCCAGTGGACACACGCCCTTCTTCTGCCCTTCAGCTACTTAGGAGCTTCGTTGGACCCCCCAGTCCTGGAAGAACGAGCCATCATGATTAGAGCAGAGCATCATGCAGGTGAGTCCCTTCATCCCTGACTGAGGGCGTGGTGACAGGTGCATCTCCCTGAGGCGCTGGGTACCTGACGTTCACTGAACACCAGAACTGCTGCTGGAAAAACACCATCTGACAATGACCTACTCGCTCTGACTCAACACTGTTTTACTGACATTCTTCCACTGAACTGGCTGGTTGTTTTGGCACTTGGTCTGCTCATTTGAAAAATCAGAACGGAGAAAGAAAATCCAATGTGTGTTCTTAAAGAAAGGGAATAACATTTCCCGAATTAAAGTCATTATAATTCCCAACTCAAAGAACTGATAATGTAAGCTAACACAGCATCATGAAAAACAGCCTTCTTTCTTTTGAAGACAGTGTTATATCTAAGAGCCTTTTCTATACGTAGAAGCAAGCACTTGACAGTGAATTTCTATACAGCTTTCTTAATATCTTTGGGTAAATCTATATGAAATAATCCAGCTAATCTTCAAACCTAATTTCATGAAACCTCCTTGTTCTCTTGTCACAGCACTGAACTCAGGAACCGCAGGTCATTTTTCCCCTTAACGTCCAAGAACTTTTCGAATACTTCAGTATGCCCATTACGGTGCCAACCCCAGTACTTCATTCCATGATTTTACATTTAAAAATAAAATTCAGTCCTCCAGTGTACTGAATGTAACACTCAGTCTTGGACTTTTCCTTCATATAACATCATGTTTCTTACTAGAAAACTCTTTCTTAACAAAAAAACATGGATGTTAATCAGATATAAGATAAGAAATGAACATAGTTTTTATTCTTTGAATAAACAGTGATTCAAATACTAAGTAAAAATGCAGAATCCATGCCGGAATCCTTCCAGAATCCACTGAAAAGTGGATTCCATTCCAGAATCTAAAATCATCCTTATATAAATGCAGGGGACAGGCATGTGGGTATCCCCAAACTCCCCGTGTCCTAGAAATGATTGTCCCGATCATTCCCAAAACCCCGAAAGGTTGTTTTGTGTGACATAAATAAAACTCCTATGCAGAAAATACACACTGAACAATAATGTGGTCAGAATTCAAAGGAATTTACTAATTATGCATGACCGTGTGTCAGCAAATCATCATAATTTTGAATTACAAAAATGGTCTTTGTTTTGTTAATTACCATTTAGTATTAAAACAAATGATTTAGTAGCATTTGGAAGAGAAGCCTTTGGACATTTTTAAGTGGAGACATATAGCTACCTAATGCAAATCGGAGTTCTAATGGAAAGTTCTGGAATCACTTTATTGCACTTAAATATCCTTAATGGTTGTAATGTTACCATAATAAGCTGAATAGCTATTCAACCAACTGTCTGGAGGTAATCCTGTAATAAAATATCTTCATTTCGTAATTGTACACTAAGTATAATCTGAAATGTCTATTTCGATTTGATGGCATACAGCAGACTTTTCACATGGGAGCAAACGCAGTTGAAGAGCAAAACGACAGCCTTGTTGGGGATATCATTTTAGAGATGCCCTGGAAGGCAGACTGACTCCCACCATCTGTGCAGCCCATCTCCCGCACACCAGCCCCGCGGAGGAGATGCTCCCTGGTGTCTAGGAGAACCAACGTGAAATAGCCATCAGGCTACTCAGTCAACACTTCATACAATGACGTGTATAATCAAACCATGTCTGGTCAATACATAATTAAGAGTATCGCAGCAATACTACTATAAAGGAAAAATACTTTGCACAATTAAGTTAGAGAGTTAATTTCAGGTTCTCATTAGAAAACTGTAGCTTTTTAAATTTAAATTCCTAGACATCTTTCAAAAAACCTTGCAGACCCCAGGAAAGCAGGTGAAACAGCCCACAGCGTGTGTCTGAGGTATGACCAGGGGACAGATGACACTATACATTTGTGTCTGCTTGAAGACGTGAAAATACACATTTTTGACCAGAAGCACAGGCCCTAAGTCGTCACCTGAGAAGCGATTTATCAGTGATCTCACCCATAAACAAACAAACATGTGAAAACACCCTCCACTGGTCAACATCTGAAGGAAACTGCGGTCTCCTGAATCGTTCAGCTAAGTGCAAAACAGTCCTACCCCAGAAAGAGAAGTATGCATCACCTAATAAATCATGCATTTACTTGACATATTCAAAAATTAAATGAAGTCCAAGAAAAATATTAAAACCCAAATATTAGAAACTAATTTAAATATCCAAGCTAACTGTATGTAAAACTGATAATATGACCACAAACAGAAAATAACAACTTCAAAAAACTTGTGCACATCGTACTGGTTTGTCCATTTATAATTGATTACATTCTAAAGATCAAAGGTGATCAATAAATAAACCTTCAGTCAATCATTTTAGTGCTGAGATTTTGATATTATAACCTGGAAAGTATTTGATGTACACACAGGACTAATAAGTATGTAAACATGGTAAGATTAGTATAATTCAAGATTTTCACTGAAGACATAAAGGACGGAAAAGAAAAACCAAATCTAGGCAAAAGTCCTGTAATGTGAAATTTGAAAGTCTCGACAGTTTAAAGGTACTTTTTCTTGCTCTGTCCAGTGAATAGTCTTGGAAGCTTTGTTTCTACATATTCAATTAAGCTCAACAAAAAGAGCAACCGCAACTCCTCGGGAGACGGGGGACCACATTTCTGGGCCCAGCAAAGTGACGAGGGTGAGCCTGAGCTCATTTCGTGTCAGAACAAAAGGACCCAAAGACGGGGTGCATGTCGAGACTAGGAGGCGGGCTGCAGAGCCTCCGAATTGGGGCGTGGGGGACCTCACCACCATGGCCAGGTGACGGTAACCAGCTGGAACACGCTGAAAAAACATGCGGCCCAGCATGTGTAAGGAGGCTCAGAAAGTTAAGGAGCAAGAGAAGTCGAGAAGCAGACGGAAAAGCTGTCCTGCCTGCCACCACCGGAGTGCAGGGTTCCAGACACAGCGAGAAGCACTGACCTTGCCTTTCTGAGAGGAACCATAGCACACCTCCAGCGCAAGAGGGAAGGCCCTTCATCCAGGGACTAGGAAGTCACCACTTTGCCAGATCCGACGGGCTAACAGACTCAGAAGGATTCCCAATAAATGCAAAAGCTGTCAGGCAAAACCCTGTTGCTAACCAGCGTGTTTTCACAGTGCCAGCCACCCACCATGAGTGAGTGGGTGACAGAGATGCATGAGTTACTCCCTTAACCGAGTGAGAAACTCAGATCATGATAATGGACAGCCTGACGTGCTGGGCAGGCTGACGGGTCTGCGGTTGAAATTCATGACTCTCAAGATCTGTTGCTGTCCAGTGGCCTCAGTCTCCTCCCTGTCACCATCCGGCTATTGAGGGCCAGGCACGGAGAAAAGGCACAGACGCTGGGCAGGGGAGAGCCAGCCCCAAACCCCAGACCTGCTGGTTGCTGACCATGCCTTAGAGTTTGGCCCCGCCACTCGCCAGTGTGGCCCAAGTGAGAGCTGGGGGTCACCCTGCAGCCCCTCACCCCGTCTCTGTGTCATCAGCCAGGCTCAGGGGCTCCGATCTTTCCACTTTCTGAATCTCATGGCCACCTCCCTGATTCAAAGCATCACCTCTCACCTAAATTGCTCTAATGAACACTTCATCCACCTCTCAGGTTCCAGGACTGGAATATCTACAACATTGTCTGTAACATGACCAAACCTATAGGTATTTGGAAAATGAATTCAAACACATTAAAATAACCAATAATCCCACTTTCTATAGGAAGTTCTCTGTTGTACTGAGCAAAGTCTGAATTTCTTAACAGATCCTAAAAAGCCTCATCTCTGGCCCCCAATTACCAATCGCCATGCAAATCAACAGACTAAACCCTATCAGTTCCTCCACACGTCATCTGCTCTTGCCTCTGAGCATTCGCACACACTATTCCATCTGCTTGAGAAACCCTTCCCTCCCCACCTTTCCTATCCTGTCTTGGCTCTCACATCCTCACCTGCAGGGAGCCTTCCCTGACCTCCAGGTGCTCTGGGGTGTCCTGTCTTCCCATGGAAGTACCTGACCACTGCAGCAAACTCGGCTTGCCTCTTTATTCCCAGAGACCAACTCACATACTTCATTTGGCCCCTGTGATGGTTCATTTTGTGTGCAACTTGACTGGGCCATGGTGCCCAGGTATTTGGTCAAACATTTGGGATTTTTCTGTGAAAGTGGGTTTTTTTTAGAGAGATTTTATTTATTTATTTTGAGAGAGAGAGAACACGCACAAGTAGGGGGAGAGGCAGAGGGAGAGGAAGAAGCAGACTCCCTGCTGAGCAGGGAGCCCGACATGGGGCTCGATCCCAGGACCCTGAGATCATGACCTGAGCCAAAAGCAGACACTTCACTGACTGAGCCACCCAGGCGCCCCTGTGAACGTGGTTTTGAATGAGAGTAACTTTTAAATCAGTGGACTTAGAGTAAAGCAGATTGCTCTCCGTGATGTGGGTGGGCCTCGTCCAATCAGCTGATGGCCTGATAGAACAAAGAAGCGGATGCTCTCTAAAACAAGAGAATTCCTCTGCCAGATGGTCTTCAAACTGGGACGTCAGTTCTTCCTGCCTTTAGACTTGAGCCAGATCACGAGCTCCCCTGGTTCTCAGGCCTCCCGACGCAGCCCAGAACCTACACCCGGGTCCTCCTGGGTCTCCAGCTGGTCAGGGGCAGATCTTGGGGAACTTCTCAGCCTCCGTAACTACACGAGCCTGTTCCTTATAATAAACCCCTTCCCATATCTGCATCTGTCCATCTCGTGCACCTACTGGTTCTGTTTCTGTGGGGGACGCTGAGGAGGGCAGTCCTCCCCGCTCCATGACACCAGCCTCGCGAGATGCGGCCAGGGCTGTGTCTGCAGGTGTGTGATGAGGAAAACCCGCCCTTGTTCATCTCGGTTAGCTGCTGCTCCTCTGTGGACGGACTGACACCTGGACTGCTACCAGACAACGCCCATCGACGGCTCCGTGTCTCGGTGCTGACGACTCTACAGTCATCGCTCATCTGACACCTGCAGCCCCGCCGTGCGCACACATCCCATTCCCGGAGATGAAGCTGGGAGAGCCTGAACAACCTGCTGCTACGGCATTTTTAAGTCACTGCCCCTTCTCTCCCCTCTCCCCAGAGCCACTACGCAAGCTCCAGGGCTTGGCGCCTCCAACGCTGACCCCTCCAACCTCGCATTCGGTAACGATGCCCCCACCACCTTCTGTGACTTCAGCTCATGCACGCCCTTCCCACTGCACTCCCTTCACAAAGGGCTCACACCTGTCACCGGCTCTGGCTTGCCTCCTACCCACTCACCCCTGCACACCACCACCAGGGTAACGGTCACAAGATGTCAGAGTAGGACCAGCGACCGCCTCCCACCGGGAACGTATTCACGGACCCTGCTCCGCACGTCCTCCGTGGCGCTGGCGTCAGGACACCGCTCTGACATGCAGGCTTCTGCTCCGTCCCCGTCCCCTGGTGGAAGGTGGGTCGGGTGGACGGCTCGGCGCACGGCACTCAGTCTGACCCTCGTCACCCTGCAGGCCCAGTTTAGACGGCCTCCACCACTACTCCCCTGAAACCCATCCGCCGAGAGCTGCCACGCTTGGCGGTGCTCTCACGGAACGTGAAGCCCCTCAGAACGAGCGCGCAGTGTGTCTCCCTGCGCCTGCGGCCCCTGACCTGGCTGGAGGCGAACAGTAGGCCAGCTCGGAGGTCCCACCCGCGGGCTTGGTGAGGGTCAGTGGTGACGTCACGGACACCGTCCTCAGCAGCCAGCACGATGATGCAGGGGCCCTGCGCCCACGCGGCAGAACCGTGGTGACCTCGCTGGGCCGTGATCAGACTGTCACCCACCCTGGGCCGTGCGTCCCCTCGTGACGTCGCTGCCAGCGCACGGCCCACTTGGAGCCACTCGGAGCCACTCGGAACGGGCAGGGCTGCCCAGCCTCCCCCGGGGTCAGCCTCTCCTCTCCCGCGCCCCCTGCTGCTGCTGGGCTTCCCCAGGCTGCTCCCAGCACGGCCGTCCCGGCCACCGTGAGGACCTCTGTGTTCGCCCCAGAAAGCAGGTGTTCCGGCCGGGCGGGCCCTGACCCGCAGCAAACCCAGCGGCGGCAGCCTGGAGACCAAGTCACCGTCCAGTCCCCACTGCTGCCTGTCCCCGCTTCTCTCCTGCAGGATGGACGGCCCCTCCCCTGTAGGGCCTAAGAGCTACTTCAGAAATCGGCCGCTTTGATGGGATTCTGAACACCACTGTGAACTCATCATCTTTGAATTATTACATTCCTACCGGTCATATGGGGCCGTCAACAGAGGCTCCTAACTGTGCTCAAATCCACACATTTTGCTAAGTAACTCGTTGGCCAAAGCATGTCTGTGTATGTGTTACGTGTGGATGCCAGGCACATGCCAGAGAATACAGGAGAGCCGGAGGGTCAGCGGGCAGCCCGGGGGGGCGGCCTGGGTCATTCTCTTCAGCCGCTCCGAGTCTGAGGGAAAATTTGAAAGCTCCAACTGACCAGATGCAGGATACCGTTTCCTTGAACATCTGCCATTCCTAGAACACCTGCTTTGTGTCCTCAAGCCGAGTGCTCGGTGCACCCACCTGCCCAGGACGGAGTTAGCCAGGAAGGAGTCTGCCGTGGTTAGGAACAAAACGCACTAACCTGAGAGCCACTGGCCGTTTTCTTCTGTGTAAGCTCATGGGCAAAATTTAAAATATTTTGTGTATCTAACTACACTGGAATTAAAATTAAAAACTTAATAAAAATGAAATATTTTGTGTGTCTATATGTTCAATACAAGATGTATATGACCTTAATTTATACCAAAATATTTATATATTTTTGTATATTTTTATGTACTTGTATGTGTGTACATACTTATGTTTACATGTCTGTGTGTGTATTTATGCCTATATATGGGTATGTGTATATATTTATATTTACATATGTGTACATGCATTTATATTTATGTATTTCTATGTATGCTTATATACACATATTTATACGTGTGTACATATTTACACTTACGTGTGTATATGTATTTACATATCTGTGTGTTTATCCTCACATATTTGTGTCTATATATTTGTATATCTGTGTGTATATGCTCACATATCTGTGTGTGTACTTACATATGTGTGTGCATGCATATATACTTTTTATTTTTTTATTTTTTTAAATTTGTTTTATCTTATTTTTTGGGAAAGAGAGAGTGTGGGTGCACATGAGTGGGGGGGCAAAGGGAGAGAGGGAGAGAATCTCATGCAGGCTCCGTGCTCAGCACAGGGCCCCACGTGGGACTTGAGCTCACGACCCTGGGATCATGACCTGAGCTGAAATCAAGAGCCAGACGCTCAACCGACTGAGTCACCCAGGCGGCCCCGCATATATACTTTTTAAAAAATGCATTTGAGGAGCCCACCTCCCTTTTCCTATTCAGAGCTAACCACAATAATAAATTTTCCATCCAATGGAAGTTTCTATACTTTTACTTCATATTTATGCACAAATAAATATTCGACAGTAGTTAATAGTTCTTTTTTTTTTTTTTTAAGATTTTATTTATTTTTTTTTGACAGAATGAGAGAGAGAGAGAGAGAGAGCGCATGAGAAGGGGGAGGGTCAGAGGGAGAAGCAGAGTCCCTGCCGAGCAGGGAGCCCGATGCGGGACTCGATCCAGGGACTCCAGGATCATGACCTGAGCCGAAGGCAGTCGCTCAACCAACTGAGCCCCCCAGGCGCCCCAGTAGTTAATAGTTCTTAAAATTTCAGGAAGGATACTGTACTGTAGCTTCCTTTGCCATCCACGTTGCTATCTCAGTGTAGACATGCGGAGAGAGCGAGACCCACTTCATTTATTCTCACGTCCATGTGGTACCCCATCCTCACAGGGTAGGGTCGTGCCATCCCCATGGGTCATGGACGGGCCATCTGCATGGTATCCCCACTGCATGAACCGAAACAACACGCACAGTCTCCCGGACTGTAATCCTGAGCTATTTCTATCAGGAAGTACTCTACTCTGATCCTTGATAAACAAGCACTGTCTGGCATCCAGGCCATTTACAGTGTTTTGCTCTTTAAAGGATGTGATCATAAGCAATCTGACATGTGTCCTTGCTGAGAGTGGGGACTTCTCAGGTACCCGCCTAGAAATGCACCATCTGCAGCATAAAGCATGAGCATTTTCAAGCCTTTAGCCAGACTGCTCCTCACAACACTTGTAAAGATTTACAAAGTTGCGTCTGAGTCTCTGGCAATCCACTGAAGAGGCAACATTTGGGATTAACATGTTTTTATTTTTCAATCTCATAGGGTGGAGCAATTTATCCTTAACGAGAATTTACATTTCCCTGATCACTGGTGAGCCACCTGAGCCTCACTTACATTTACTGCCCTTAGAGATTTCCATGTGTTGGATTTCCTGTTTATACCACTGGGCTTTTTAAAAATTTCTTTATTAATTTTTAATTATTTCCCTAATATGGAAATATATCCTTTGTATATTAATTGGAAACATGCTTTTGCAGCATATGGTCTGTCAGTTAATCTTAGCTATGCTGTCTTTTTGGGGGGAAAAAAGGCAAAAATATATCTGTGTATATGTAGAGATTTTCACTGTAATGTAGTCAAATTTTCATTCTGATTCTTTACAGTTTGTTTTATAATCTGCTCTAAAAGTCTGTTCTACAAGCCTTTACATAATCCTTTTAAGTTTTGTTCTGAACACTTTTTGAACATTTGAGTGCAAGAGAGATGTCACGTCTGGAAGTGTGAGTACAGAAGTCAGTTTCCCGGGGATAACCCACCGCACAGCATTTGTGCATGGCGGAGGCCCACTAGGCCATGCAGATGGAGGTTCTGTTCCAAGTGTTTCTCCTCTGCCTTTCATCCCCTTGAGCAAGGGGCCCTCGGCCACACTGCAGCCCATCCAGCACCAGCACCTGCAAACAGGATCTCCCAAAGCCTGGAGGGCCTTTACTTCTCGGCAGCGTGGCCCTGGTCCAGGGCGTCCACATCGCCGGTCTGCACGGGTCTGCTGAGCCGCTGCCTGGGCCCCTGCAGCTAGCTGAGTCCTCCTCCATCCCTCCTCCACAGGCACCCAAATGATTTTAAAACACAGACATGATCAAGTCCTGCCGAGTCCCGCTCTGCACACCTCTCACCGCTTCCTCTCTTTTTGGGCTCCAGGCCTCCTGACCACGTGCAGCCTCCACTGCCCCAGCTCACCTGCCTTCTCCACCTGCCCGTCCCAGCGCACTGGCTTCCTGGGGTTCCTCACGCTCCCCTCCGGGGATGAGTGCAGGGATGAACAGGCACACCACGGCAGATTTTCAGGGAAGTGAAACTATTCTGTATGATACTATAACAATGAACACATTTCATGATCTGTTTGCCCAAACTCAGAATTTACAACACCACAAGTGGACCCTAAGGTGAACTATGGGCTTTGGGTGATGATGACATAGCCTTAAACATCAATTGTAACAGACGTCCCCTCTGGTGGGGGATGTTGATCGTCGGGGAGGTTGTACACATGTGAGGGGCAGAGGTACATGGGGAATCTCTGTACCTTCCCCTCAATTTTGCTGTGAGCCTTAAACGTCTCTAAAAAAAGCCTTAATAATTAAAAAAGAACTAGTGAGCATCTATATTAAAAATTAAGACTCTATTTGCAGATGATATCATCTTACAAACAAAAAACCCTAAGGAATCCACCCAAAGATTATTTGAACCAATAAATGAGTTGAGAAATGTGGCAAGATGCAAGATCAATACATAATCAATTGTATCTCTATACACTTGCAATGAATAATCTAAAAACGAAATTAAGAAACTAAATCGATGGAAAGAATCCATGCTCATGGATCGGAAGGCTTAAGATGGCAACAATCCCCTGATTGAATCTACAGACTCAATGCAACCTCTATCAAGATCCCAGGTGGCTTCTTTGCAAAAATTGACAAGCTGATCCTAAAATTACGTGGAATTCAAGGGACCCAGGATAGCCAAAACAATCCTGACAAAGAACAAAACTGGAGAACTCACATTTCCCAATTTCAAAACTTCCTGCAAGGAACAATAATCAAGACAGTGTGGTGCTGGCAAAAGGATGAGGATATATATAAAGGTCTCCAAGGGCAGACATATAGATCAATGGAATAAAACTAAGAATCCAGAAATAAACCCTCACATACATGACCAATTCATTTTCAACAAGACTGACAGGACAATCCAATGGGGGAAAGAATAGACTTTTTGGCCAATGCTGCTGGGACACCTGGTATCCACATCTAGAAAAATGAATTTGTATTCCTTCCTTACACCATACACAAAACTTAACTCAAAATGGATCCTTTATGCAAAAAGTAACAACTGAAATTATAGAAGTGTTAGAGGAAAACAGGAGTAAGTCTTCAGGACCTTGGAAAAGCACTGGTTTATCAGATAAAACACCAAAGAATATGTGACAAAAGAAAAAGCAGACCAAAATAAAAACTGTCATGGATACCATGAAGAAAATAAAGACAACCTACAGAAAGGCAGAAAATTTCTGCAAACCATACATCTATATCTACAAAGGATTTACATGCAAAATATATTTTAAAAACCTTATAACTGAATAAAGCAAACAACTCAATTAAAATATGAGTAAAGGATCTGAATATACAACTCTCCTAAGAAAATATACAAATGGCCAATGAACACATGGGAAGATATTTAACATTTTTATTAACTGGGGAAATGAAAACCAAAGCCACTTACGATACTACATCCCCTCTGCTGACTACAATTTCTTCAGCAGGAATACCAGTAAGTTTTAGCAAGGATGTGCAGAAGCTGGAACTCTCTCATCCTGCTCGGGGGGATGTGAATGGCTCAACCTTCATGATACGCTTTTCGTTACGAGCTCTCAGAGATACAGAACTGACTGTAGGGACTTCAAAACTAATCAAACAGAGCTGGAAATCTTTGGAAAACAGCTGAGCAGTCCCTCAAACAGGCTAAACACAAAGTGTCCATGACACCCAGCAATTCCACCCCAAGGTCCACTCAACAACCCGCCCACGAATGTTCACAGCAGCATTATTCATGGTAGCCCCAAAGGGGAGAAACCCAAACATCCAAGAACAGGATGTGATACGATAGAATATATTTTGCAATAACAAAAACTGAAGTCTGAAACTTGCTACAGGGTGGACGAACGTTGAGGTCATGACGATAAGGGAAAGAAGCCAGTCACAAACACCGCTATGTGATCCTATTAATGCACAATGTCCACCACAGGCAGATCCATATCGAAAGTAGGTTAGTGTTGCCATGGACCTGTGGAGATGGATAATGGGGAGTGACTGCTCAGTGGCTGGGGCCCCTTTTGTTGGGCGTGAAAAGTTCTTAAAGCAGATTATAGTGATGAGTGCACAACTCTGAATATCCTAAAACCACTGAACTGCGCATTGTGGGTGAAGAGTATGGTGTGCGAATTACACATTTGCTATAAAGAAAATAAAAAGCAGTAGGAATAAAGACTTGGCCAGGCTCTGCCCAAATGCCAGGCACAGTGAAGCTCATTAAACTAACCTGGCAATATCTCCAGGCCCAGACGCAGGAAATACAACGTGGCTGGTGGACACTTCCAGGTCACAATCTCTTTCCAAAGTGTCACTTGGTGGCTCAGAGTTGAATTCTGAGCAAAGGTGAATTCTGTTCAGTTAACCATCATCATCATTTTAATTTTATTTTACTGATTTACTTATTTTGCTCTGCAGGAATTCCTGAAGTTTTTATATTCATTTACTTTTGAAATTCCTAATGTCAATAGTATATTTCTGAGGATGCCAGAAATAAATACTGTACCAAAAAAGTTTTGTAATTGTACTTTGATTACTGTTTCTGTTCCATTTCTTTGATTTCTTCTATAGAAATATCTAGAATTCATCCTGTCTTCCTTATCTCTTATCCTCTTTATCATATTTTTGTCTTTTTTTTGGCTCTGTATTCTTAGAAATCATAGTTTTCTTAATATCACTAATTCAATTTCTACATCTGTTTTCTGTTTCTTATTTCTGCTAATGCATTTTAAGATATTTTGTTCTATAAAACAGTCCAATGTTTGCTTTTCAGTTTGGCACATGATGCTGGTAATTTATACAAAAATATGCTGTGTTCTACATGAAACCCTAATGAATGTCCTTTTCTTCATCTGCACAGTGTGCCTTACAGCAGACACTCACCCCCTGGCTAAGTAATGTTACCGCTGTTCCAGTCCCCCATGAGCAGCAGGGACCTCCTGGTCTTCTCCCTGCCGTCTGAGAGCACAACTAATCCACCCCCCAAATTAATCTCCAGGCAACGAGATGTGTACGGTCTCCCGGGAAACTTCTCATCATTTGTTTCTTGATGGTTATCATGAACTGTGAGGGGATCCATCCTTATCACTGATGCCGGGTCTCATGATGACAACAAAGAAACTCATTTCTGGGAAAGCAGCTGGGTCTTCTCACTGGAAGGAGTCATGTCCTAAAGCAGCCCTGGGCCCACCCAGTGGAACTGGCTGGTTTTGAATTACATATGGCGGATGCCTTTTCTCAGCTACACATTAATTTCTATGGTTAGTCCACATTACTACCGGGCATTATTTTGGGGGGGGAAAAAATTGCCTCACATCCGAACACATGATTATGAAGTCAAAAGCTTTAAGAGGATTATGGCAAATAAAATAAACCAAAAGGACTCCAGTGAGTTAGTGAATATAAGCATCCTAATACAAGAAGGCAGGTACTTTTGGGGAGGAAAATGTAACTACAGTATACACTGTTAATTTTGGAATTAAAGTCATAGTTTTGTTCTTGCACATGTTATAGAACTTATAACTTCTCCTCTACCTCCTTCTCCCTCAGAGCTGTGATTTACATAGACTATATTTAATAGTCACACATGACTTAGAAAACTAAATCATTTATTTGAGGGACTGGCATTCATCCTTGAAATTCATTAGACATTAATACCTGCAACAGACTTCCAGGAAACTTAGCTATAATCCCTGAAGTTATGGAACAATGAAGATGCCATCTGGTTTTCTCTGTCTTCAGTATTAAATTATCTGATTACTAGCAGAAACATACAGATTTCTGTAAGCAGTTACTTTTGCACAGCACAGGGGCGAGAAACATGAATCCCAGCACAGTCAAAAATCCACGCACAACTTTTGACCCCCCTAAAAATTAACCACTGATAGCCTACTGCCGACCAAAGCCTTACCCAAAACATAAACAGTAGGTTAACATCTACTTTGTAGACATATCGTATACCGTGCTCTTACAATAAAGTAAGCAAGAGAAAAGAAAACGTTATTAAGAAATTAATAAGAAAGACAAAATACATTCACAGCACTATTCTGTATTTATCAAAAAAAACAAAAACAAAAACAAAAACAAACAAATCCACATGTAAGTGGGTCCACGCAGTTCAAACCTGTGTGGTCCAAGGGTCGACTGCAGTGTGGCGGGAGACGGAGGCGATCGCGAGCTTCCTGAAAGCTACGGCAATCGGCAGTGTGGTGCTGGTATAGGAGGAATGCATGTACTCGCACGCACACGTATATGTGTGCACATATGTACGCATGAGCGTCGTCCAGAGATACACCCAGAGATGGGGCCTGCGGAGTTTTACTAAAATGGCCAAAGAAGTTTAATGAGGAAAGGGTAGACTTTCAAAAAACACTGCTGGAACCATCAGAGAACTGTGAAAGAAATGAACCCCAATCCGTACACTTCACGACTTCCACAGAAAGTACCCCAAACGGATCCCAGACTTACATGCAAGAGTAAGATGTATAAAGCTTCAAGAACAAAACAGAAACTTACGGCGGCAGGTTCAGCACAAGAAAGAGGAGCCAGAGCAGTAAAAAAACAAAAAGAAGAAAGAAAACTGGTAAACTGGAGTTCAGTGAAATGAACAGCGTGTGCATTATGACAGGCAGGGCTAAGGAAGGGAGAAGACAAAACAGCTTGGAAAAAAACTTGCGCAAAATACATGTCTTAGGTCTGATAACTTGTAGTCATCACTCCGAAGTATACAACTTGTACCACTCAAATTTATGAGGAAAGACAACTCAGTAAAAAACAGATAAAATATAATCAAAAGGCTTTCATCCTGAATATAAAAAGAAACCTTACAGCTTAATTTATAACAAGACAAACAATGCAAAAAAGGGCAAGCCCTTCATGAAAGCTTCATGAAAGACTATCCACACGGGAAACACGTACGTGGAAGAGATTCAGGGCACCCGTCCCGTGTCCCCAAGCACCGCGAGGACCCGGAGTGCCAGGACCCTCGTTCACTGCTGGTGGGAATACAGAACAGCACAGCCCTTTGGAAAACGATTTAAAGTAAGACCCAGCAATCAGGATTCCTAGGTGTTTGCTCAAGAGACGTGAACATATACGCCCACAGCAAGTGTGTGCACGAGCCCTTCCTGCAATGAGAGTGTGCACGAGCCCTT
>NW_022589745.1:614777-632874 GCF_004348235.1 Phoca vitulina | reverse complement strand
GAGAGTGTGCACGAGCCCTTCCTGCGGCGAGTGTGTGCACGAGCCCTTCCTGCTGTGGTATCAGTGGCCGCCCAGAGCCAGGAGCAGCTGAAGAGCCTGAACCCCCAAGATGCATCCACTCCACGAACCCCAACAAGGAACAAGCCCCTGGTGCCTGCAGTCTCAAGCTGTTTCAAAAGCATCACGTTAGGTGAAAGAAGCCTGCCTGAAGTAAGCCAAGGAGCGCGCCGTACGATTCCCTGCACAAGACATCCGGAAACAGGCCGCACTGTGGGCAGGAGAGCAGCCAGCAGAGGCCAGGGTTGGGAGTCGGGGGGTCGGGAGAGGCTTCGCTGCAAGGAGACCAGCAGAATGCCAGCTTCTGGAAGTGGGGCACCATCCTATTTGTCGAAACTGGTAAAACTACATGACTCCGTGCCAGTGTTACTTCACACGAAGCCCACCTCAACACCCCTGCCCCGCAGAAGACGAGCGTCACGCTCAGGTTCCCAGGTGCTTTCTAGAGACAGAAGTCGGGGACGAGGACACGCGGAAGCTGAGACTCCCTCGTCAGCACTGACCGTGTCTCAGCACTCTGCTGCGAGGCTCGGCTGGGAGACGAGTGATAGCTGGTCCCTGCCGTGGCTGAGATGGCAGGATGGCCGTCCCACGCGGGTCCCCATCTCTAGGTGATGTGGGCGTGAATGTCAGCAGCAGACTTTAAACTGAAGACATTTCAAGACGTGTAAGCACCCACAGACTGCCTGTGGGGCAGCGCGGGATGCTGGTCTGCAAGGAAATGGCTTCATTCCTGGGAGGACGACCGTCCTCGGCGCCTCCCATCCTGCCAGGTAGACCGAGCCAGCACAGCCATGACCACCCCTTTCCAGGCTATTTCTCAGGGATGACTGTCCTGCTGACGCTGTCCCCCGTCCCTGCGCCCAGGGGCCCCCTAAGACCAGCCCTCCGTCCTTGCCACAGAATTCCTAGCGTGGCTTCCCAGTGTTGGGCAGGGGGCCCCCTGTGCCCCTGGCTGGCGGCAGCTTCCCTCTGAGCCCCCTTCCCTCACACCTCTCTCCGGAGACCCTCCCACCACCATTTACAGGCCCGGGGTTGACCCTCTCCCATCTCATGGTCCTGAAGCGCTTCACAATGGCCAACACTGGCTACCCGAAGGGACATGTCCCGGGTTCTGGGATGAGGACGCACACCTGCCCACCACGCCTGCCCACATCCAGTTCTGAGGGCTTCCAACACATAGGCTGACCTTCCTTCCCAGACTCTCCTCATGCAGCGGCTCCAGGCCCCGCAGACCTCCACCTCCCCGGGCTCCCCACGGAGCACACCCAGCTCTGTCTGCTGCAGACGCGCTTCCCCTGCTCACAAAACCGCTGCCTCCTGCAGACGCGCTCCGTCTCCCGCAATGCCCGCACTTCCCCGACGCTCCCGGCTCAAGGTCAAGCACGTAATCGGCGTTTCAAAAATTTGTGCCAAAAAATTATTTGTTAAATACATGTACATAAACCATAACAATAAAATACTTCATTTATGGAGTAGATAAAAGTAATATTTCAATTTTAATTTAAAGCTATTAATGAGAGAAAACTATTATATTTTAAGAATATTCTTAAATAGGCACTCTAAAAATGCTAAGCATTTACTGGTTTCTCTAACATGTTTTACCTTTCAGGAATTCAGAGGACATTTTCTTTAAACAACACAACCTGTGCTTTAATTAGAACAGGGCTACATTTTGTCTTTTCTACCAAATGATCGAGTCCTCTATTTAAGGAAGAAAACAATGTCCTGCACGCTAACAGAGCAATCCTCCCTGGCTCTTCCACAGAATCCCGGACACTTGAAGGGCGGGGGTCGGCTATTTTAGAAGATGTCAGTGTGAGAGTGCATCCCTGCCTCACCCTGAGCTGTCCAGACCCTCCCTCAGTATTTTATCTGCTTTCCTTTCTTTTACCTAACCAGGGCAATCTCAGTCACAGCATTTACTAAATAGGGCTTCTCCACGGAAAGCACAATTTAATTATTTAAATTTACATGATCTTGTTGAGTGTAGGTCAATTCACATAAAGGGGCATCTTTGCCAACATTAAAAAATGGAAACAGAGGGGCACCTGGGTTGCTCAGTCGTTAAGCGTCTGCCTTCAGCTCAGGTCATGATCTAGGGGTCCTGGGATCGAGCCCCACATCGGGCTCCCTGCTCTGTGGGAGGCCTGCTTCTCCCTCTCCCACTCCCCCTGCTTGTGTTTCCTCTCTCGCTGTCAAATAAATAAATAAAATCTTTTTAAAAAATGGAAACAGAACGCTGATCCCATAGAGATTTTGGAAGCACCCCTCGCAGAGCCTGGGGCGGGGGGCGCTCAGACACACCCCCAAGGGCGGCTGGCTTCCCTGTCCCCACTCCTCCGCCTGAAGCCACCGGAAAAAGGACATTTGGCAAACACAGTCTCACCCCAATGTCCTCACCACATGCACACACGGAGATGCGTGTATACGTTCTACGGTTATTCTCAGGGAGAATCTACAGATATTATAGGAAATGCGTATTACACAGTGATACGCACCCCAGAAATAATAAGAACAAATAAACCAAAAGGCACTCCCCTCCTTCTCCCTTCTGAGCTTCGATTCCCAGAAAAAAAATAAACATGTTGGATCTCTGAACACAATAATTTCCTCTATTTTCTTTCTTATGTATGAAACTGTGATGACGTTCACTGACCTTACTATTTACAACCCCTGTGAGAAAATTAAGGCAAGTAGCTATGAGGGTTCATGATAAAGCAGCAACGCTTATATTAATCCAAAGAATGGTGGAGGAGGCAGGCGGCCTGGGACTCTGTCAGGGGAGGTGCTCCCGGGGGCCCTGCACTGGAGGGGTCACTCCACCTGCGGGGAGCAAGCATTCACACAGAATCAACCAGAGAAAAAGCCGAATTTCCGACCGCAGTTCTGAGGAACCAATTTCTCACAAGTCAGTTTCTCTTTTAAAATAAGATTATTCTATAGATATCCTCTGACGTTAAAATCAACACCACCTTGGTTGGGAGATTTGAAACCTTTTGGGATCTCTCTGCCTGGACCAGCACATGACAGCGCAGGCAAGCTCCCCAAAACAGGTGTGTAGTGGTTATCACCTCTACTGGCCCCAAAATTCAAGTCAAGAAGCTAGTTTTCCACTTCTTAGAAAAGAAAAGGCCAACTGAGAGAGAAGGAAAGGAGTACTGTCAGCCAACAAACCATCCTATTTAGGAGGAAGGAAATATCTTCGTTACAGAAGTTGTTCTAGCATAAAATGCATTCTTGCCAGTTTCAACATTTGCCAAAAAGGAAAAACACCACCTAGTCTTTACATTTAATGGAAGCAGGCACATATGTTCTGGTAGATTTTCTTTTCTGGAAGCCAGTACACAGTAACTGAAGAAAAGGCAGTTCCTCTGGGGGCTGGACCCATTTCTGTCAGGAGATACAATTTTTTTTCTTCAGAAGCCAGATTGTGTCTAAGAATGAATGTGATTTATATATATTTGGCTTTCTGGCAACACTTGATGATTGGATTTTATATCTTCACAAATTGAGGTGATTGCTTTCCAAAAAAAAAAAAAAAAATGAGAAGTTTCCTGGGAAGAAAAATGACATATAATGTACTTCTGCCCAGAAGTCTCTCCTGGCAAATTGTGTGGAGTGTATTATCTCTATTCTAGTGCTATTGAGGAAAACTCCTTAAAAGGAACAAATAGGCTCACGTCAATCCTTGTTAAATCCCGCTAATAAACTTCCGGCTCTGCTATTACACAATCAGCTCTGGACCTGTGGACATGAGGTCCGAGTGCAGCAACTGAGAACCATGGGCTCCATTCCCGGTCGAGTAGGTAGCGTCTGTGGGTTTTCTGTCACCATAACCTCAACTTCAACAGTGGTCTACTCTCCCTCTCCTTGCCTTGCTCAGATAGACGGACAGTTCGGCGATGTCCTCCTGACACTGCGCACTCCTGCCAGATGCCCACATGGAAGAGGCAATTCCAGGAGGACAAAATGCAGGATGTAAACACGATGTTTAGGAGATGTGTGTATGCATGCATGTGTGTATGTAGACATGTGTACATGCATGTGCACATGTGTGCATGTACATAGATGTGCACACATGCAGAGGTTTGTGTGTGTGCACATGTGTACACAGACAAGTGTACATGCATGTGCATGTGTGCACATGTGTGTGCACGCACAGCTGTATATATGTGTACATGCATGTGTGTATATGCACAAGCGTGTATGTGTGCTGTGTTCAAGTGTGTACATATGCAAACATGTACAAACATGTGCAGGTGTGTATTGTGCACGCCCACATATCTGTGTAAATGTGCAGGTGTGTATTGCACATGTGCGCATGCCTGTGTGTGCATGTGTATGTATGCATGTGTGTGTTTATATGCACACATGTGCATGCGTGTTCCTTTCAAGGAAAACTAAGAGTATTTTCTTTTTGTGACACCAAATATTAAAACAAGGTTTTACTACATCCATTTATTTTTTATTCATTAAAACATAAAAATATTGCATCTGTCCATTTAATTACACTTTTATCAAGTAGTTCATGGAGCTAAAATAATTCAGGTTAACATCTGGCAGAATATATGAGCTTTGTAGAAACCACTATATTCTTGGTAAATAGATGATAAACCAAAATTTCACTTTATGTTCACCTTAAATATAAAACAGGATGGGAAGGTAGATATTATCATCCAGATTTTTTTTCTCTATTTTGGCACTGTCCCCATGACTCAGGAATACTCCGTGTCCTTAGGATACTACCTTTCACCCAGATCTGCAGGAAATAGAAATTTTTTCATGATCATGGAATGTTTTTAAGTCTACTATGAAAATCATCTCCTGTTGACCTATAAAGAAGACTCCTAAGACTGAGTTGTAACGTGAAAACACAATCTGACACATTTAATGCAGTAAGACTTGGTCAGACTGGTGTGTGTGTGTGTGTGTGTGTGTGTGTGTGTGTGTGTGTCTGTGTGTCTGTGTGTGGTTAAGAATTAAGTATAAATAAAAAGAGGCTAATATGATTATTCTGGATTTGAGATAGGTTTTATTTCAAGCATACAAGTCAGGAGAAGTCACAAATGCTCTACAGAAAACAAAAAATTATAAAATAATCGGACTTGTAAAAATTTGTTCCACTAGAAATTTTGAATGGTGATTATATCTACTTCATTCATAACCAAAAAAGTGGCATGATTCTCTCCCAAGCTATTTTCTCTAATGTAATATCAATCAAATTACTGTTTTCTGTAAATTTCAGCAATGACTTTGTTCAAAGGTGTCCACATTGTGACCTTCGACAGATTCAGAGGTTGCAAAAAGGACATTAAGAGTGACAAGGTCTTTGAGTGGAAAATCACCTGGTTGGCTTTTGAAAGAAACCCACGCATCTGCATTACAAGTGGGAATGATTTGCTCCTAGTCCTGCGGTTTCGAGAAAGGGAAATATCTTCAAAAAGGAGATTAGAAAAAGACCACAGTTTCTCCTAAAACCGTTTTCTGAGGAAGATATTCCTAGGCAACAAAACAACTGAGTGTGTTAAAGACACCTTCCACCTTCCCAGGAGGCCCCTGACGGATCATATGACACTTAACACACAATCCCAAAGACACAGCGGTCACAAAGAGGCGCTCGGTGAGCCAGGACAGGTGGGTGCATCCCTGCCCGTCCTCGCGAGCCGCCGAGGCACACACCAGCTCTGCTTCCCCAAGAGCTATCCCAGCATCCGGACTGATCCACCTGGAGTCTGCGGACCTTCTGTATTTGATCACGGCATGGAATTCAGCCCTGTACCAGCACAGGAGAGCAGACTGTTAAGTATTCGGGAATGTCACCAACTGGTAATTAACCATCAACCGCCTGAAATCAGCCACTGTAGTATTTACACCCCAGCAATCAGCGCGTACCCGAAGTCAGGCTTACTTTCCTCCCCGACCTCCCCCAGAGCACCAGTGTACCAGCCAACCATCCAGCTTATGGTAATATTTTAATTACATTTCATTTTTTCCCACGAAACTGAGTTAATGAGAGTGGGGCCCCTGCTTTATGCATTTTTGAGCCCCCAATGCCTTGTCCTGAGCCTGCGACATACCAAGGACTCAATGTTCAAAAATGAGTACATGATGTTGAATAATCAACCAACATCATCAACCAAGTGTATCCTTATAAATGATTTCATAGATGAGGAAACTTTACCCTAAATGACATAAGGGGTTGACTCACTCGTGAGAGCATAAAGAAAGAGTCAGGGTCCTTACCCCTCCAGCTGCTTACGTGCATTCAGAAGTTCAGGATAATTTTACTGGTATGTGTTACATGTGTTGCACAATAAATATATTCAGCTGGGCCAAAATATCTCTATTTTAGAAGTTGTTTTCCAATGACCTTCAGCCAGCCTGTGGACTGTGTATCTCTGAGAGTCGCCCACTTTGTAGTGACTTATCATCCCACAAAGAAAGCCCGAGCTCCAAGCATTCAGTGTGGATTGTACCCAGAAGAGAAATAAAACATGCCACAGACAGTCTCTGAGAACGTGGAAGGACGCTCCCCAGCTCATGGGATTACACTGACACCAAAACCAGAAGAAGGCATTACATGAAAAGAACAGCATAAACCAACATCCAACATGAACACAGACACAAATATCCATTGACAAAATATTAGCAAATTGAATCTAGTCATATATAAAATGATAACACTCTGTGGCCACGTGGGGTTGATCCCTAGGATATAAGGTGGGATCATTTAATGTAATTCAAAATCATTTAATGTAATTCACCGCATCAACAGCCTAATCATTAATAATAAGAACAATGTTATCTCAATAGATGTAAAAACATCCCATAAAATTCAACACGTACGTCTGATAAAAACCTCCCAGAGGTTTTGTTTTGTTTTGTTTTGTTTGATGAGTTATAGAGTGCACAGGCCACCAGAAAAGTGCATCTGGGCAGTGTGGGATTTGAACCCATGCCTCCAAAGAGACTGGAACCTAAACCCAGCCCTGTAGACTGCCCAGTCACACCACCTGCATGTCTTCTGATAAAAATCTCAATAAACTAAGAGATGGGAATGCCCTCAACCTGAAAAAGCATCTACAACAGACATGCATTCACATGCACAATGATGAATGACAATGCTTTCCCCTTAGGATGAGAGAACAGGGCGACCTCAATGTCGTAGGGGCAGCCTGCCCACCGCGATAGGGAAAAGCAGGTAATACAGGACTAGAGATTGCTAAAAGAGAAAGAACAGCATCCTTATTTGCAGACAACACGATCATTTCAGTATTCTGTCACTTAATCTGCCATGTTACGTATTTTCATACCAAATTCATTTTAAAATACAATATTATCCAATTTAGAAATGAATTTTTTTAAATATAATTAAATCTTATCCACTAAGCATTGTCTCTCTCGCTATGTCATTAGCTACTTTGTCCCATTTCATCTCAGTCGCTAGGATGATGTATTCTCTAGACAGAGAAGAAGTCTTACATGTGTGTCATTTCTCTTTTAGTTCGTTATTAGTGTTTCATAGTTAGGTTCCAATTTCTTAAATCTTAGAGAAACACAATGGTTTTAGGTGAATGTTATTCCAACATCCTAGTGTCCGTTAAGAATGTTTGACGTTATAACTATATTAACATCAAAATATAAAATACTATCTTTTACTTGTATTACATCCAGAAAGTTAAAATAGGAAAAATTCTTGAAGCTCAAATGATTTTTTAAATATCCTCTGGATTTTACATGAACCAATTTCTTTTTTAAATGCCATTTATTTGGATTACAACAGATTTTAGTTGTAAACCCTGGTTCCCATTGCATTTCAGATCCTAAACACAAATTTGGATAATGGTAACTCTAGAGATTTTTCTAGAACAACTGTAGGAAGTTCACAAAGCTTCAGTTGTTCAACTTTACCAATATGTCTTATTTTTGCAGAATTAAACAATACGCCACATTTACAGCCAAACCCTGCATTCTGTACTTACCACAGTCACCACTGTGATAAAATACAGAATAAAAGTTAAACAACGAAATACTTTATTTACAAATATTTATACGGAAAATGAAGGAATCTCTCCAAGAAATGAAATATGCTATTTTTCCAAATTTATTAAACCACATATTTTAGCGTTTTAAACTGAAAATTGAAAATGTTTGAATCTTCAATACTGAAAAAACGGTACCTCAGAAATACAGCTCTGAGCAAACTCAGAAGAGAAAAAAATTCTTTAAAAACCTTAGTCTTCAAGAGTTAACTGATAATCATTTTCTAGATATATAGGTATCCTTCCCATATTTAAAACTCAATTTATACCTGTAAAGTTTTTAAGCAAAACCCAGCTTCGGGTGCAGAATTTGGAAATTTGACACACCACTCGACTGCATTATCCCTGCACCTCCAGGCCGTGCGTGTCCACGCGTGCCCAGGGCACGGCTGCCCCCCATCTGGCCCAGGAACTGTCCCCAGCTTGCAGTGGCGACCCAAGTTTAAAACAGGTGATTTAAGGAGATCCCCATGATTCCCTCCTGATTTCTGATTTTCTGTTTCCTATTGTTTCCTTTCGTTTCATGAGACATGGCCATTCAAAGGTCCCGCATGGAGCGGCATTTCCGAGGGGTGCGCACAGGAGGGAGGCCGATGCCGAGGGCACCAGAGTGTGGGGTCCAGGACAGACGCCAGGACCGTGGCCAGCGCCGGGTGGCGAGGGACCCCTGAGGAGCGCCCGCCCAGAACACTCAGCCAGTGTCAGCAGCTGTGTGTTTCTAACGCTGCCCTCGGGTCTGTGCTCAATCCCTTGCAAACTGTGTTCTTTACTAAAGACGCATGTTTCCCAGGGCTGCCGTGACAGCGCTTCCACGAACCCTGTGGCTGAAAACAAGAAGCCTGTCCTGGAGGCCATCCGTACAAAATGAAAGCTCCCCTCTCTCCCCGCTCCCAGGCTTGTGGCCGCATCACCCCGTCTCTGCCTCCCTGTTCACCTGCCCTCTGCTCTGTGTGTTTGCCCCCAAACTCCCCTGCTCCCTCCATTGAACACACGTCCTCATACTTGGGGTCCGCTCAGGTAATTCAGAATAAGCTTCTCCTCTCAGCGCCCTTCACTTAATCCCACCTGTGGCCACGTAACTTTCCAGCGATTCTTAGGGTGTGGGTGTATCTTCTTGGGAACCACTGCTCAACCGACTACGGAAGACACATTTGACAACTGGAAAATCACAAGCAAAAACCTATCTGTGTCGGGTGACCTCCTAAGGAAACTCTCTTACTGAGAAAAATCCATTGCAATTAGTTGTAACACAGCTAACTCCTGGGGCAAAATCCCAGCAGAAACAGGGACTCAGGAGTGTGCGTTTTTAGAGCCATGTGGCACCGCATTGCTCCTCTAGCCAGTAAAGGACTGTGGGCTGTACCAGCGACGGAAGGTGACGCTACATGGAAATGCCACATGTTACCGTGTGTTCCACAGCCAAAGGGCCCCATGAGGGCAAAACCCCACAAACCACGCAAGATCAAAGTTTGGCCCTATGCTCTTAAGATAGCGACTTATTAAAAAAATTAGGAATACAAATTGTAGAAGGCATCATAGTCTTACTCTGATAATGACTCACCTTTAATGAAACCTGCCTAATAACGGTAGTGAACACGTGTGTGCAGATGTTATTAACACCCCCTGTTACACACTTACTAACACACTTGTTTACAAATGGGGCCATGACTAGAACCCTCTAATGGAGGTACTGTGATTCTGCCCACCTAACCGTGAGTCACAGGAAAGTTCAGTAACCCACCCACGGTCACACAGCAATTCACACCTGAGCTTTGGGCCCTTAGTCCTTCTGCTATGCTGGCCAAGAACACAAAATAGACCAGAATATGTGGACCAGGAGAGACGCTGAAAAGGCACACGTAAAAGAACAGTTAGCAACCTAAAACAACGTGAGCTAGACGAGGTTAGCATGAAAACAAACCGCAGGTCCCAAGGATGCTAACGTGTGAGGTTGTGAATGACAGAAGCACAGCTGGGAGGGAGGTGAGGAGTAGTCACACTCCAGAGAGCACATTTCGCACATTTAGGGAAAAGTTCTCACTTAAATTCTGACACTTGGACCTCATCTCTCACTCTGCTCACGAGGAAGAAGCAGGAGTCTTGCTAAGATCCCACGTGCCCTTACAGGCCTCCACGTGCGCTCTGCCTCATTCACTCAGAGGTGAAGTGAAGGTTCTGCTCGACCTCCCCGAACCTAATATTCAAGCAGGTAAAACACACTGCTCGTTTGATCCATAAACAACTGGCTCTGGAAGGGGAACCTGCTCTCCTCACACAAGCAGCTGCTTGTCCGTATGAAAATCTTCAGACCCTGGGTCTGGATTTTGTCCCTTCACACTGGCTGTGGAGAAAAGCAAATGTCGGCTCTAACAGACACCCCCTAAAGAGCCCTGAAACCCAGTGTGCATGTGTGGGGGGGGATCCCTGCGCATGCAGTGTGTGCACATGTGTGCATGTGCATGTAGGGTGCGCATGTTGTGTGTGCACGCCAAGTCTGCTGGGTGTACACATGTGTGCAGTGTGTCTGCCACGTGTGCATGTGTGTGCAGTGTATGTCCGCCGTGCGTACATGCGTGTGCAGTGTGTCCGCCGTGCGTACATGTGTGTGCAGTGTGTCCGCCGTGCGTACATGTGTGTGTGCAGTGTGTCCGCCGTGCGTACATGTGTGTGCAGTGTGTCTGCTGTACATGCATGTGTGTGCAGTGTGTCTGCTGTGTGCGCATGCACGTACATGTGTGTGCACACGCGTGTGTGGTATCTGCCTGCACACACTCCTGGAATTCCTGCTCCTCCTTCGAGAACCCCACAGACACAGCTGCTCCTCTGTCCCTGAGTCCAAGACGCTCCGTGTCCCTCCTCTGCAGCTCCCAACTTCGCTGACTCAAAGGCTCTCCCGGACAGTCTAACGTGTCTGCACCGCTGCTCTGTGACTCGTCTGGCAATGCTGATAATAACTAAACCGGTTAACACACACGTTACTCCCTACGATAGCATATTTCTCTCTTCCTTTCAACAACCATAAAAGTCTGCAGTCGCGTTTTCTGTGTTTACTCTCTGCAAACCCTGACCTCTCTGGACAGTCTGTGAACACATTCCCAACCGTATCCCCAGGGACAGGCCCCAGGAAGGACTCACGTCCCATGTGGCACTGCGGGCTTGCACGGGGCTGCCTGTCTGGACCACTCTGCTCTGTTTCTGCCTCTCAATTCCCAGCTCAGACACTGGTCTGTAAACGATGTATGTACGTGCACGTGCAGAACATTAATAACCACAGAGACCTGCTCCAAATGGCACTCAATTTTGCCATCACCGAGCCTATTCTTCAGGAAAACCCTTGAGGCTGAGAAACCCCCGTGTGCTGCTAGCTTCCGCGGCCCGCTCTGCCTCTCCATCCCACTGTGGGCGGCCAGGGGCGTTCCTGGCATTTCTAGTGACATATGGGCAGAAGCTGGCATTTCTCTACCTTGTTACACAAACCATGATAATTTCAGGAATAAAACCAGAGTTGCTTTCTTTCATCAAGATAACAACAACTGTGTCAATGCTGCACGCTTTCTGAAGGGATGCTTCTAACTCACTGGTTCTGAATGTCCTCAGGTTTATGGTACGAGAAGTAATTTTATATTCCCCGGTACATAAAGAAAACTTAAGATAATTATAAGAGCCATTTGGTAAAGTATAATTACCTGAAGAGAAATCACTAAGGGTAACATTTAGCAGGACAGAGATGAGAAATAGAATAAATGATATTTCACCATTAACAGTTCTGCTTGTTCATAAAAATGATATTAGAATGTAGCTATAACAAAAATAAAAAGGTGCAATTTTATTCAAAGCCAAAATAGTTAATGATAAATATAAGTTCTCAATATAAAAGCCAGAAACAGAACTTCCTCCCTCTGCTTCACAAAATTACATCCTTAAAAGCAGATAAATACGTATTGACTTGGCTGGTACATTATGTGTCAGCTGTTATGCACCATGTGTATGATTCGCCAAGTCTGTGTCTCTTTCTAAAAGGAAGGGAAATATTCACATTCACTGATAAGCAGCAACACTGGCAAAAGTGCAAACATGTTCTTTCTAAAGGCAATCATGGGTTGGTTCAAATTTTAACCTGATGGTAGAAAGGAGGCCCATACATCCTAGGAGCACCGAACGCTGGGACAAAGCTGGGGCTCCTGCAGCGGAAGAGAAGAAGCAAGCGGCCATCGGGGAGGCAGAGAGTTGCAACGGCAGCTGGGAATTAGCAGGGCTAATGGGAGGGAGGCTGGGACTGAGGCAACATGGGGATGTATGTCAGGAAGAGAAAACAGCACGAGGCAACCAGAAGGATCACCAGTGCATCAGAAGTCTAAGGAAAGCAGGGGGCGCCTGGGTGGCTCAGTCGTTAAGCGTCTGCCTTCGGCTCAGGTCATGATCCCAGTGTCCTGGGATCGAGCCCCACATCGGGCTCCCCGCTCTGCGGGAAGCATGCTTCTCCCTCTCCCACTCCCCCTGCTTGTGTTCCCCCTCTCACTGTGTCTCTCTCTCTCAAAAAAAAAAAAAAAAAAAAAAAAAAAAGAAGAAGAAGAAGTCTAAGGAAAGCAGGGCTTGGATAATGCCGTGAGCTCTGTGGGCAGTGCTGTTATTCTCGACATGTAAACACAGAAAGAGAGCCAGGTTTCAGGATTGAGATTATGAGACTGGTTTTAGAAATGTTAACTGAACAGCCAAGCAGGGGGCAGACACAGAAGTCTGAGCTCAGCGGCTGAAGGCACAGCGTGGGAGGCCGTGTGGCGCTTTCCTGGAGGAGGGGGAGGTTACCGGGAAGTAACCGAGGGCTGGTTCCCCAAAGATCCTGAGGGGGAAGGGATGAGGCTGTGGCACTGGAGAGAGGTGTGCTGGGGGGAGCAAACAGTGGTTCCAACCTGCTGCCCGAAGGAGACAGGCGGACTGCGGTCTGGGGACACACGGGGCCCTCGTGACTCACGGGCGGAGGCTGAGGACAGGTGGCAGCTCTAGGCAGTGACCAGGCAGAGGCAGCTCAGGGAGCATCGGACTCAGGGGAAGACTTGGGAAAGGGGCTCAGCCTCCCTTTTCATCTTGTAGGTTCTGTTTCAGAAAGGGAAGCTGGTTTCCCCTCTCTGGAATACTCTAGATCCCTGGTATTTTGTTTCTGAAAGCTTTCTCCTCCGAGGTTTTGTGTGAACATTGCTAAACACAAACTACTTATTTTCCATAGAAGATGTTACAATTTTTGATAGGAATAACTGACAGTTATGTCACACTTTATAAGTACAGATTATTTTCCTAAACACTAGCTCAATGAACAAAAACATTCTAATACAGAATTTGGGTGCATTTGTGTGGTTGTATTTTTACTTATAATAATTCATAAAGTAGACAACAAAATATCTGCCCGCTAAGAGCATTCATTCTAGATGGAATTTGATTCTTACTACGACTTGTCATTCAAACTACTTTTGAATAAAATATAAATAATTACGGTCACTTCCTTATGAGTTAATTCCTCAGTGCAATTACTAACCCTCTGGATACCAGAGGGGTGTCTGTATTCCCGAGCTGGAGTCTAACAAAAGTTCAGGAAAAATAAATAATGGATGTTAATGAGCACAATGATATTTACAACACTGAACTTTAATATGTTGTGTGACTGTATCTGTAATAGTACAATATTCATCCAAATTTCTTTTTTTTTTTTTAAGATTTTATTTATTTATTTGACAGAGAGAGACAGCGAGAGAGGGAACACAAGCAGGGGGAGTGGGAGAGGGAGAAGCAGGCTTCCCAACCAGCAGGGAGCTCGATGCGGGGCTCGATCCCAGGACCCCAGGATCATGACCTGAGCCAAAGGCAGACGCTTCACCGACTGAGCCACCCAGGCGCCCCGATATTTGTCCAAATTTCAAATGAGTTTTGGTGCCTATCAAAACTAAGGAGAGTCGATGTCAAATGTCAACATGATAGAGTCCCGTTTATTCATTCACAACAACAAATATAGCCGTAACCAATCACCAGACACTGTACCAGGTTCCTAGGAAAGGAATGAAGGAGCCCACCTGCTTCGGAGACCCTGACAGGAAGAGCAGGGTCAGAGCCCAGCAGGAGGGTCCGGGAGGGGCTAAAATATTTTTCCACCTGTCCTCATCCTTTCCAACGGTATCTTCCACGACTGTCCTCTAAGTCGACATGTTTATTTTTCTAAATCTTAATTCTTTGTTTAATTAAACATAACTCATTAATAATAACATTTATAGGATCTAAAACTGCAGACGTTTTAGAAAACACAACTATTTTACCCGATCATTTAGTTGAAAACTCACCATATCACAGTATCCCCAGCACTTCTTCGGCGTCTAAGACAATGTGGGAGAGAAAACGGTTCTGCGGCAGAGTGGGAAGCAGCGTGGTGGGGAGGCAGCAGGTTTCAGGGATGGGGGAGGTCAGGCCTCGCAGGGTCTGGGGCAGGGCGAGCGGGGAGGCTTAGTCTTCGGTAGAGAAATAGAAGAGGGCAAACTGGCCCCTGTGTCAGCACACACTGGGCAGAAGTGACATCTAGTGTTCACTGAAAATAATCCAAAGTCTTCCATCCAGAACTACAACCTGAACGACAATCGGGATGACCAGCCGGATGATAACCAAAAGTCCATGCCAGTTGAAAGTGCAAATACATTTTTCCATGAAATTCTCATGCATTTTTCCTCCAAAAGCATTAGCCTTCCTTATTTCATCTCATTAAAATACCCGCAGATTCTATTTAAATAGCAAATGCTGGAATCGGAGATTCAAAACCACCTTAGGAACCCAAACCGCACATTCTCCAGGCCATTCACTCCCCCTCCCATGACCACTTAGGGCCAGTGACCTGCCCCTGCCACCACCGCACTGAGACCCTGGCGAGCCCCTCCCCTTCCAGAGGCTGCCCCGGGGACAGGTGAGCTTCACCGATCTGTAGCAAAAACACCTGCGCGAGAGTTAAGGCAACAGGGATGTGAGTCTATTCCTCCTCACACGACAACACGGACTCTCCTCCCTCCTTCCCATTCAAAAGGAGCTCGGCGTCTCAGTATGTAACTCGCTTCCTGGATGGAGCATACCATCATGCCATCGCCACAGCAGCCTCTGCCGAAGCTGAACTACGCTAAAGTCGGAATTCAAGCAGCCGTATTTGTGCTTACATGTCGGTACAGACATGCTGCTCTCGAAAGATGCCATTCCACATGCACTGTTGGGAAACAAGGCAATTTTAACATCTGGTATTCTCAATAAGTAAGCATTCCTCTAACCTGGATCTTGTGAAAGTGTTCACTAGCAAACCTCCTGATTAAACCAGGTGGTTGCCCATTTTAAAATACATCAATCTCGCTTATGATGTCATAGACCCCACCAGAAATTCCACAGTTGAAATCAAAGGTGAGTCAGCAAGGATAAGAAACGTGGAACAAAAGCATAAAACAAAGGGACAGCCTTCCTTAGAGGTGACATGCTTAAATTATCTTGCACAGTATGATTAAGTGGTTCCATTACTAACCGCACATTCAAGGGACCTGACCTGTTCTCACCTTGCAATGGGCAAGCTCCTCACAGAGAACAGCAAGCACACTGCCAGCTCTCACTGCTTCGCGCTTCCAGCCCCTTGGACCGAGGCGATGTTATTTAGAAACTGAAAATGTGCTGTCGATAGTAATCAACAGCTGCAGCGTCTGACCGTAAGAAGCAGAATACACTCATCACATTGTCCTGCGGCTCCTCCACCACTGGACTTTAGCGGGGACATGGGGGAGTAGGGGCTCAGGTTCACGCACTGGCTGAAGTGAGAAAGAGCAGACAACACAGAACAGCTATGGAAAAGGGCTAGAAAGCAGGCTCCAACCCTGAATGAGACGTTCACATTTGGCCAGATTCCCATGATTCAAGCAAGCAGTCATTACAAAGAATGTGTTGCATTTTTGACTTCAGAAAACAGAGACTGGAAACATAATGGGATTAAAACCAGTCTCTTTTTTTGTCATTGTTTTTCTAATTAGAAAAACTAAGTTCCTTCCTTAACAGAAATGACTAAATAACTATGCAAATTCAATGACATTACACAGAGTTATTGATACAAAAATTAGTACTTCTGCATGGTTGTCTGGACACCAACCATTCCAGTAAAAATTAATGGCCGACCAGGTCCAAGGTATTTAAACCATGACTGCATGCTCTGAATGTTCATGTTTTTAAAGACTTCCTGTGAAAACCGGATACTTAGATTCAGTTTAAATAAATAAGAAGCTGAGCCTTTTCACACACTGCAGTTCAACTGAGCACTGAGCACAGCTTGCTATTTAATAATACAAAGTTAGTATTCTTGCCTTACTATGCTCTCCATTATTATCCTAATATTTGGCCTCCAATCCTGACAAAAGCTTACTTGCAGGTACAATTCACATATTATCGAGGCTCTTATTACAAAGAAAGCACTAAACACATCATGTGCAAACTGGTGAACAGAACCCATCTCCACCAGCACACCCCATGTTTAGTGCCTTAAAGTGGTCAACACTTAACACACTGGAGACTATTTAGTGGAGGACTTGCAGTTGATGTAATTTTTAAAACCCAAAGTCACTGCCAATAATTCATCACCTGGGTGGATTATGCAGTGTGATAAACCCCCTCCAACTCTTCCACGACAAGTACAACGGTTCTAAGCCGACTTGGTGCAAGAATACCTCAGGAAAATGTGTAATTCTAACCATGGGGGGAATCGTTTCAAAATTCAAAGCTGTAATAAAGTGGAAACCCTATCACTCCCGAGCTTCTCTATTTTCTTAAGCAGTTTACTGCCAATTACTCCAAGCACATCTTGTAGGGTTTAATTACCATCTGCAATGGCTGGAAAACTATTCATATCACAAAGTACTTTAAAAAATAAACACAGAATGTTACCTGGGTCTGAATTTTAAAATTTTGTGATAATATCCCAGAAATGCATAACATGATGGAAAAAGCATCTATCTTTACACAGATTATATATTAAAAAAAAAAAAAAAAGAATTATAGTTACTGCTACTCCCTTAGTTTAGAAGCATTATGACCAGTAGGAATCTGTGAAAGCCTTCCACCCATCGTCTTTCAAAACATTTCTGTTATCCTAAGAAGGATGGTCAATATATCCGTTTTTTACTGGCATTCATGGGATGAGGGGGTCAGTGGGGAAGGATCCCACTGAAGCCGCGGCAGAGCACCTGCAAACCACTTCAGTGAGTCTCTCGGTCCAGAGCCTCCGGAGGCCTGGGTAATCAGCTGCTTTCTCAGACTGTTTCCAGAACACTCCGTTATGCTGTGGGTGACAACTTGAAGGCTTCCAAGAACTTTTCGTTTTTTGTTTGAGCCAACATTTCTGTTTTTTGTCAATCAATAGTTTAGCTATTCCAAAAAAAGAAGGTGGAATGGAGTTGTTTGGGGCCAGGACTGGAATAAGTGTCAAAACAGCATCAGTATTAGGAATTCTGCTCATAGCTGTCCCCAAGTCCAGAGTATTCCGTGGGAGCCTGCCCCACCCAGCACCAGGGAGGGACAAAGAGGTCCTGGGGAGGGGGTACAGGCTGGGACGACCCCCTACCTGGCCCCATCCGGGGGGGGGAATCACCTCCGAAACTCTGGGACCCAGGAGCCGCTCACACGAAGGAATTAGGGCCAACCCCCAAACGCCCAATTCTGGAAAACCCCAGTTCCCACGGACCATAAAGCCCCTGCGCTTCCCTCCAGCCCCTCAGGACATTAAACAGCAAATCCACAGTTTCCAGTGCTGATATTGGGGTGGGGTGGAGAGGGGCGGTCAGGGGGCGTGCGCCCACTGTACCCAAGGTCCCAGCGCCCACCCACCGGCACAAGCCGCCCCAGTTAACAGGGAAGGAAGTGGGGGTGCGGGAAGCAGAGGGGGACGCGCTGAGGCGAAGTGGCGCGCAGAGGGGAAGGGGCGGAGGGAGCGGCGGAGGGGGCGCGCA